>NC_041055.1:17231971-17531971 GCF_900634775.1 Gouania willdenowi
AATAATATGCGCATTTCCACTCTGAGAAGCACGTCCTGCTCTCGCATTGACTCGCCATGATTGGCGCACGTGATGTAAACAGAGACACGCTGACAATACTTCTTCTTCTTCTTCTTCTGTTTTACCGTGTTTGGCATGGCATCCCGCAAAAATATGTAGCGCCACTGTAAACAGGAAGTACACTGCAGCTAGCAAAGTAACGGACAAACACACCGTATTGTAACGGGAATTGCGTTATTTCTTTAAAAAATATTGCGTTACAATACTAGTCACTGTCAAAAGTAATGTTGGGGCGGTAACGCGTTACTTCCAACGCTGGTTGTAACACAATTCATTCCATAAAAAACACAAACAAATACCATTTAACTTACACCCTGAGCCCTTTGTCATCGAGAGAGTGGGCGTGTCCACACTGTAGATCATCCTGCTTCGGCAGACAACACGAGAACTTTAGATTAAATTTGGATCAGTGGAGCGCGGAGCTTTTTCTGTCCCAAAATCCGCCCTTCCTTAAACTCCCTATTGTATCCTTGGAAACCATTAGACAATCTGATATCACCTCGAACAATAATTCCCAAACATGCACAAACAAGCATTGTTTGGGCAGCTGGTGCAACAATGGAATAGGTGGCAATTACAAGAAAAAAACAATTATGGGCATACGAGAAAATAAAGATGTATTAGCATGGATCACTACTTCATCCTGCTGTTCATTTGTCAATCTTATAGACTCTTGTCCTGCCCTTTTCTTCTTGTCATCTATCATCTTTGTTCTGATCGGCAGCAGCTGTTTAACTTTGAAGAGCAGCTGCCTCAGTATAGGCATTCCTTACCTTCATCATTGTTCTTCACAAGTGGACTCAGTTGTCTAATCAATACTGACCTCACGCTGAGATCTGATGGCTGAAAGAGAGACAAATGACTAACATAGACAAAAAGGCGTAATGTAGTTAAAGTCTCTGTCAATAGTTTTTGTGCAGAATTGGACTTCAGCTTGCAATTACTTAGCGTTTGTAGCGCTGATATTACAGTTTTCTAGTCTTTCTTTCTTTCTTTCATCTGGCACAGTTTAAGATACAAATGAATCATAACAACAACAATGGACGAACATTGACAATTACCAACTACATTTTTGAAAGGCATACCAGGGAAAACACAGAAAACCCTCAAGGGGCCTGAAGAGGAGGGCTCCCATTGGGACAGGTAAATTTTAACTAAAGAGAAGAAAAACAAAGCTCATCAAAACAGCAAAAAGGAAGACAGGAAAGCATTAAAAACCAGAGACAGAGCAGAAAACATGAACATGATTCAGTAAACCTGAGGCTTGTTAAACCAGGAGGTCACATTTCCTTTAATTACGCCTCCATTTTTATAATCCTTGTAAGCAGTTTCTTGTATTTGAGATTATTTGAGGTTACAGAATGATTGAATGGTTCTGCTGAACAAAGACATGTCATATATCTTGGATGTTGTATCGCATCTAAAAATAGGATGCTGCCTTCCAGTCATCCCACACAGAATGTGTCTAATTGGTTTCTAAACCGCTAACTCACCAAATATGACACGCAGCGAGGGATTAGCCCAGTGGGTACAGGTACTCTTAATGGTTTCTTACCATTTTGGTTAATTAATGCTAATGACTGTGATTTAAAGATGGATGCAACATTTTCTGCTACCAACCTTTTTCCCCCCAACTCTAAAGTACAGATATAGGTGTGTATTCTTTAAGAGTGATGTTAGCTGTAGCACGAGGGTAGAAAGAACAAAAATCATCACAAGCACCAGCACAGACATTCACGACTGTTCAATGTGTGTTTACCCGTGTGTGTGTTTATTGGTGAGATCTGACGACCCTGTTTGAATTTGATCTTAGCTTGCGATGTTGTTCAATGTTTTTCAATGAGAGTACATATTTTTCAATGTTATTGTTTCCTTAAATATTGAATACAAGATATCATAAAAGCAAAAAAGAAACAAATAAGCAAAAACTGACTGAAGTTAGTTAACTACAGAATGATTGACAATTAGGAGGACCAATATTCTTGATGATCCACCAGGAATTTGATGCCAAAATAACATCCTCCACAATGCCTTTAATAGCAGAAACACACATGTGGCTCATAAAACCATCACATCTTCATCATGTTATTTTTATCCCAATAACTCCTTTGTAAATACAGTTTCAGCTTCTGTCCCTGGTACAAAATACCAAATACACCAAATATGTACAAAAAATATTCACCTTGGTCCACCCACCACCTAAGGCAGATCAAGTAAGCGTCATTGTCTCATTTTAACACAGGTTACAATCATGCCCCGCCTTTCACACTGACTCACTTGCAAAAGATGGACTAATAACTACACGGTCAAAATTTAGCTTCTGATTGAATTCTGCAAGCTGTCACTTACACTAATTTGTCTTCCAGCTTAAAGTGAAGTTACAGTCAAAGAAAGTTTGATACATATGACCACAATTAGCCATGGTAATGTTTCATAATATATATTTATTTTTCTACAAAAATATTTTACATTATAAAACAGTTCAAAATGTACACAGTCCACTTAATGATGAAGTAACTGCATCTTAAAAGCATCAATCTAAATGTAAATATGTATATACAGCGACAACACATTTATGTTGGACCTGATTGGAGAGGAAGGTATTAACCCCCAACTTCCAAAGGATACGGCTCCGCTGCGTTACTGTATGTCACCGCCGCTGAAAGGTTTCCACTTTAGTCTATGTATTAATTTCCACTGGGTCCACTGCGCTGCGTGTCAGCTCCTTCCCAGTTGTGACAGTTCAGTGCCCTCCGCCAGATATACATAGGGCTTCTATTTCTAGCGGACACTGGAGCACGACGCATCAATAAGCACAGAGCAAATGAAGCTAAACAGGAAATTAAGCACGTATTCCGCAATAAAATATCGGGTTACTTTTCAAAATAAAACACTTCAGATTATATTTCAAGTAACTACAACACCAAAACGTCATGTGTAAAAACAAAATCACATATTGTTTCCTCTCATACTGTAACTACACTGTAAACTGCAGCAACTTTGATTTAGTTCATATTTTACTGGTGCAGTTTTATCTCTTCTCTGTTGGCTGTTGCTAAAAAATGTGGCTATGACAAATCCAGAGAGTCCAACCTTCTTGTTCTCCTTTCTTAGGAACACTGACCTGTTTATCTGTTTATTGTTGCGTTTATAACACATACCCTTAACTGCGTTCTCACGCAATTATATAAATATCGTGAGAACTGCTCTGTCTTGTGACGTCACAGTCGTTCAACTGGAGTGCACCGTGGTGCACTCAAAACGCAACCGGTGGGGATTACCAGATGGTGGACAGCGAGGCAAAACAGGATCAGTGCCGTGGCGCAGCGGAGACGTATCCAGTGGAAACCCCCAGTTCGGAATAAGTCTATGACATAGAAATGCAAAAAAACCCAGAATGTTGAGACACAATAATAAAAAAATGGAATGGATATTATGAATCTATTGGTATGGTATGCACAAGCAGCAATAGATTCTCACTTTTCACAGAAAGGCTACCAGGTGTCATCGAGATAACTTCTCCATCCATCCACTCCTTCACGCTTTATTCGAGACCTCATCTCTAGTGTTGTAAACCGTCATGATAAGAACCTCTAGTGGCCCTGCTATTTATTACCAACTGAAAGTGAAGCTTCTAATGAAAGCACTAAACGTTATAGTGCAGAGCAGGAAATTAACTTGGTTTCCTTTGCCATATCTGTGGTCAGGATAATTTTCTCTTTGTTACCAATCGCTAAATAAAAAATGCAAAAAAAAGTCTCAGTGCAAGGCATTTCTACTTTTTACTGTTAGCCTGCAGAAAACCTGTCATTTGTGTTGCAATTTTGTCACTTACAATTGACCCATATTTTTTATTATGATTCAGGAAATAGTCCCAATCTGAAAACTGCTAGAAATCATCTGGTCAGTAGTTACATTCCTGAGGTTTGCTTTCTAACATCTAGAGAAATGTTAACAGAAAGCAAAGCAGGTGAGCTTTGCTGCATTACTGAGCCTTCAGTGACTGTCTGAACATCCATTACAATGTAACCCTTGAAACCAGACTGGCTTCCCGATAATGCCCAGTGTAGTGAGCGAACAGAACAAATGTGTCTTGGCAAGGCTACATCAGGCCACTTGTGCCCCAGGTAATGAAAATAGGGTCTACAGTTTAGTCACGATGATGGATGAGACGCTTCCCGGGGATTTTAAAATCATCTTACAAATTATGATTGAGGTTAAGGCTTTCCTTTACACCATCTATCATTTGCTTACTTATATAAGTATTTTTAAAATGTTCAGAACTGAAGAGAAACTTGCTTTCCAGGGCTCACATAAGTACCAATATCTGATACTGATATGCCCAGCACATTGAACCTCTAGCACTCCATTTCTTTAGGATGAACATGACGTAAAAATAGTACAATTAGGCGGATACAACTTCAATTGAAATCTAATCATGTACATGGTATATAGCTCTTCTCACACTTTAAAAATGCAAAAGGCATCAGTCAAAAGAGCAGTATCCTTCTTCAATGCTAAAACACATCAATATTTGATTCTGGACCCACAACTTAGGTATGAAAATTTTGTGAGTAGATTTTGGATGCAAAAGGTTTCTCTAAAGTATTGGGACAGCAAAGGTGAGATGCAGAATTATCTTAAAATTGGATGCAATACTGCCATTTTATAATGGTGCAAAAACATTGATTCTCCATTCTCGATGCAAAGAACTCTTCAGTCTTAAGATTGGAATAAAACAATCGTAAAACATAGAAAGTGGTTCCTTTTTAAAATAACCACTGGTATCAAATTACATGTCAAATAAATAACATCCAAATAGAAAGAAAAGCATATGAAAGGTTAAGTCTTGCAGTTTCTGTGGTTGGTTCTGGCATTCCAACAGATGCCATAACGCATGCTTTAGCATCATAGCAGTTCAGAGCGGAGGGGCAGTGAAAGCGTCCACAGTGGCGTCAGCAGCCACAGGGCAGACGGGGACAGGCGGACGCCTAGAGGAGAGGCGGAGTCAGAGGTGCAGGAGCACACCTCGTACCCGTTCTCTGCGTGGTCAGGCTGTCGGTGCACGTTCACTCTCGTCTCTGTGTTTTTAGCTCCTGCATCAGGAGAGTCCGACTGCATCTCAGTGCACAGCAGCCAGTCCTTAGCGATGAGTCGGGGATATCCAGCCTCCACCTCCATATCACTGCCCGGCACTCGCCAGTAATCTTTACCCTTGAAGAAATAGGATGAACCTTAAAAGACAAAAGAGACAGTGTTCAGAATAGCATGTGTTTGTAAATGTGCACCACAGGATCTGACACTTTATCACACACTTTTATTCACAGATACAAAAATATTGTCTTTGCTCTCAACTATAGGACACAACAGTGTAATAATAAACCCGAGAGTGTTTTAATCAGTCCAGGAATCGTCAATGTGAACGCAGCCTAAAGGCTCAAACATATTTGGTTGGACACAAGCAAAGCGGAGTCCGCCAGGCCCATTAAATGCAAAGCTCAGATTTTACAACCGTGCGAAATGCAGTAAAGCATCAAAAATGAGAAAAATGTGAAAAAAGTGACAAACACCTAAAATCAGAGGTCAGGCAATCGTAAGGCATACGATTTAAAAAAAATTGGAATTTTTCTTTTTCTGAGATAAGGCTATCATAAGATCCTATAAACTAGTGCAAATGTGATGAGCATAAACTGGCATAGAAATGCAGTAAGGCATAAAAAATGAGGAAAAAAGTGAAAAAAAGTGACAAAATCAGAGGTAATCCGCGTAGTTAGTGTCCCACAAGACGAATTTAAAGGAGAGACTGGCAGACGAGCTACGACAGTACCGACACCTTTAAAACATGTCCCAGGAGTACAAGGATTACAGATAAGCACTAAGGATTGTGGGAAATGAAGGATTTTAATGGAAACGGTGAGCCCTCTCTGAGGAGAGCGGACCGTCCACGCAGTCTGCTGCGCACGGAGTATGTTTGAGCCTTTAGAAACATTGGTTTCTAAAGGAACTCTTCAACAGCCGATAGAACTGAATGACGCACAATGCACAAAGCACTTCATATTTGATTTTTCTGTCTTTTCTACATTGTACATACTGTATATATCTTTATTACTTTTTTAATCATTATAATTATTGTTGTTATACTTTTCTTTTTATTTGTTTGGTTTTTGTTTGTTTCAAATTCGTTTTTTGTGGCATCCAGTGTGGTGAGCAAAGCAGGAATTTCATTGTGATTTTCATTGTACATGTTTCTTTACTGTGCAGATGACAAACACTTTGAATCTTGAATTGCATTCTAGTGCACTTTAAACCCAACAACACCCTAAGAGTAGCTGGTTCACCCTATTGACAAAGTACCCAGAAGCAAACAGAGTAGTATAGTCTATACAGTCCAAGGCAGAGAGGAGTGCATGGACCTGTACTTTAGAGAAACCAACCAACGCAGTCCCAACAATCTAGTTTGGGTTCAGCAGCACATCTACATCTAAAGGAAACAGGATCATGGTGAGAAAATGGATGGTTTGAAAAGGTGTGAAAGAGCCCATCTTTTTAAAAACAGAAAGTCTTTGAACAGAGGGGTTGAGACACAATCTCTTTTACATATATAATCCCATCATCTCTTAATTTCCCCAGACGACTCAACAACACTATCTGAGATCCCTGATACTAGGGAATCTTTATTATGCTAATGATACAAAAGGTTAATCATGACTAATAAACTTCACAACGCAAATCCCAGACTCCCAGCTTGTCAGTTTCAGAAATAAAAAAAGTTGGGTTGGGTGGCGAATATTGTGCTTGCTTGGTGTGACTACGGGATTCTTCCCTTTTGGGCGGTGTCTTACTTCTGGGTGGGCGTCTGGGGGGCATCAATGGAGTTGCTGTGGGCCCCTACCCTCCCTCACTTAAGTGTAACACTACCCTTTTTACATCTTTCCCAGTAATAAAGTCTAGGTTACTCTTCCTAAGGGAGGGCTGCACTAAAAAAGGGAATTAACAAGGAAGTGAGATTATTCATTTTGAATAACATAAATGCAATGTTATGCATACAACATACTGTATTGAGTCAGAAAATATAGAATGAATAATTTCCAGCCCAATATTAATAATAGCTACACTAATGCAAAATGTAACACTTTTATCATGTATCAGGCGATTCAATGATTTTACCAGCCAAAAAAAAAAAAAACAGATTTTACCAGCCTGACAGGAAACTCTGATTCACATTTAGGTGGTTCTTTAGTTTATAAAAATAGAAGGTTTAGCTCAATTTAAGGAATCTGTTTTCCTATTTCAAAACATAATGAACATTAACCTTAAAGCAGAGCCCTAAAGTCCAGCAGATTTGAGAAGTGTCACTTAATCGTTTCTGCTCCATCCTCAACTGTGCCTCTACCATCACTACAGGACACTTGAGAGTCACAAAGTTTTTGCAAATACGTAATGGCAGCCTTAGCTATTGAGGACAATGTGCCCCTAAGTGATGCTTTAGCTTATCCGAGACAATAATGGGGAAATTATGCCACATTTGAAAGAAATAGTGTTAGTTAGGTGATTCCTTTTAAATGTTAAATATGATTAAAGTGTTTGGCAAAAAGGAAAATGCAAGTAGATATAGATATATTTACACTTTGCATGACTAAAACAATATATTTATCCAAACAATGCAGTAAAAACAGCAGTGTTTTTGAGCTACTAATGCCAATTTAATATGTCATTGTTCATATACCTTACACAAAAGACAAATCGTCATTTGTACTTTACATTTAAAAAAGTTCAAATGTGCAAAAACGTTTTAAAAGATCAACAGTACTCAGAGTGCAAACCTCTTCCAAGCACCGAATATCCTTTTTTGCGAGATATTAGCAGTTATCTGGATCAGTGATCAGTATCATTCACACTTTAAAGGCTTGGAAGAAATGTAACGTAATCCCCATTCATAATATTTAGGGCCGGGAAAATTAGCAGGTTAACAATTTGCGTAAAATTTAATGTGCTTTTCATGCATTATCAGGTGTTCACAGCATTTTCTACTGGTTGAGAGAGGAATTACTGCAATAGATTGACTTAGGATGATCTATTTTACTATCATGTTGAGTGAGCCCAATGGCTCTTAGCTTAGCTTTAGCATTAGCTTGATTTATTGCTTTAAATGCTGCACACTCTGTGGTGTGGTGGTTTCTTATGGTGAATAAGGTAGCGTTTTGTTTGCAGCTCCAACAGGACTTATTTCGGAATTACAAATTGCGATCCTTTGCTCTCTTTTTTTGTGCATTACTGCCGACATGCTAAGCTAACTGTGCTTCCGTGTCCGTGAGTGTTGTTCTCCTGTAGTAGAGGCACGCGCACGCAGACACATGCTCGCATGCAGCTTCAGAGCTTTCAATTGTGTCTTTCTTATCCATTTACACGTATGATATACACCGCAACTAACACCAGAGAACTACTGTTTACCTTCCTATTTCGAAGTGCAACGGTGAAAGGGGTCTGGTCTGAAAGTTGTGTAATCAAATACACCGGTACGGCTGTATATTAAAAATTCATATCGTAACAAAAATATATACCGGTATTCGGTATGAACCAGTATACCGCCCAGCCCTAAAATTAAATTAATTGACGCATCAATTAATTTAACCACCACTCCTTCCCTAGGTGTACCCAGTGCGTCGTTTTCTCACAGAAGAAGAAGGCACACATCCGTTTCCTGTAGCTAATGCTGCTACAGCCTGAGCTAGCATTGGAAAACTCAAAACACACTAAACACTTCCTTAATGTACCATCTACGAGCAACGTATCCGGGTTCATTTGAACATTTGAAAGCTGCTAAACTAATGCACAAATCAAATACATCTCAGGAGATTTTTTCAGAGGTCTATAGTACAGGACTAACAGGTTTTAGATTTTTTTAAGAACCCCACACCATTGGAACCATTGAGCTTTTTGTTGCTAA
Organism: Gouania willdenowi; assembly: GCF_900634775.1. Taxonomy (NCBI): domain Eukaryota; kingdom Metazoa; phylum Chordata; class Actinopteri; order Blenniiformes; family Gobiesocidae; genus Gouania; species Gouania willdenowi. The sequence goes on from NC_041055.1 coordinate 17,240,979, forward strand.
TGTTCTACTGCTGCTGTGAAAAATGACTGTATATTGTTTACATTACATAGTTGCAATTTAAACAAAATTTTAAATAAGCGGATTGTGCCAGCTTTACAGCTGAGGTTCTAATTTTCTGTTCATTACATTATAGAATAGTACAGTGTTGCACAAATAATGTTTTGAATCACAAGAAATGTATTTGTTATAAGCTTTGTCTTTTAAAGGCGTATTAAGTTATTTTATGTTACACATCCGAGTTTTGCATTTTCTATGCAAATATTTGGCTAAAATTTCGACATTTTTGCATGTTTATTAGAAGCTGACAATGCAATAAACTGCGATTCATTGCTGGCATTTTCTGATCATGATGAATTTTTTTCAGATTTGCGATGAATTAGTTATTTTTTTTAAAAATGATTCCCGGCCCTAATAATAATAATACAACCCCCTTAAAAAAATAAAATAAAAAATTTAATAAATATGCAATCTGAATCGGATTATGATGAAAGTCGGTGGAGTAATTGAGGAAGTAACTCACTATAACTGTGTGAAATTTTATAAATTCCATGAATTGAAGATAGAGATTTTTAAATTTTCAAAACTGAACCAGAATTAGTAAAATATAGTTCTACATCACCACCAAATTTCAATGAATATTCAATGTTATCAGGTCTATCTTTGGTTAAAGTTTTGTCAAAATCCATTTAGTTTTTTTGATGTAATCCTATTAACAACAAACACATAAAAACAATTGAAAATATGAAGTGCACTGACTTACACATGATTCACAATCAATAAAGTTGAGTTTATTGTTTTTATGCTCTGAGGTCAGCAGGTCAGAGGTCGCCCTTTTTGTTTCATTGTGAAGCACATTGTACATCTTGCATGCAAAATGTGCTCTATAAATAGATTATATTTAAAATTATTCCCCCACCTACTACTTTATTTGGTATGGTAATTCACTGCTACACAATATTATTCAGTGCCTCTGCTCTGCCAAATACCGTTGTTCTGTTTGACTTGGGGCTTAAAGTGAGGACTTCATTTTTCTGAATAGTGACTAATGAGTAGGTTATGGTGTTGCATAAAGTACATTGCATTTAAATGTGGGTCTACTGTTTCCCTTCTTGCTTATGTTCCTGAGGTGGCTGCCTCGCTGTCAGTGAAAACAAATGGCTTCCGTGCTTCGTCGTTGTGGTCGGCACAACAGAAGTGCCAAGCACTTTATTAAGTCAATCCTTCATTTTTCAAAATGGTTGTGTGTGTTCTGGGTTGGCAGACATTTTTGGCCACAAAAAAAACACCCTCTGGGCATGAATATTTTTGCAATCCAGGGACATGTAAAGCTTATTCTACCAAACCAAACTAAAATGAGAAGAAATAAATAGAGACTTCCAGATATCATATAGTGTAATTTTGAGTCTTTTTTAGTTATAAGCAAGGTGAGGTAAATCTCTGAATGTCCTTAGTCAGCTCAGAGATTGGAGCTTTTAGAATGAAGGTGACCACAGTGTACAGTACATGGCAAATTACCAGCTTTCAATTACTTCAATTTAATCAACTACCATCAGAGACCAGCAAGTAGTGCCTAGCATACATGATGATAATGTAGTTGATTAATATATGTAAGACGCAAGGAAAGGGAATTATGAGCTAAAGAAAAGTGAAACTGCTTTTTGTTTCCTGGAGGTCCAAAATGACAGAAAGAGGTCCAAAATCAGCAAAAAAACCAACCTTTTTATCTAATTGCCTTCTTCAAAAATGTATTCAATAACTAAGTCTAATTTTGGCAAATTACACCGGTAATAGACGGCAATCATCAAAATGCTCAAAGAAAGGTGACACACAGATGAAAGAAAGACACAATGAGACAGACATGGCCACGTTTGAAGGCACTAATACTCTCCCAAGTGCCTAAAAAGATTCCCACACCAAATGCAGTGATTCCCAGAATGAATCCGAGGAAAACATTTGAGACATTTTTTTTTTAAAGGGAAAATGAACATTATAGTGATAAATAGCAATGTTGTTGATTGTTTCTTTGAATGAGATTTCCATGTTTTTCTCCTGGGAGCAGGGTTCGGCAACCTTTAGCATCACAAGAGTCACTTAAGCCCCACCAACAAAAAACGGGATGCTGAGAGCCACAGATCAATCTCTATTAATAAATGTATAATTAAAACACACCAAGAACACACACATTGTGTCCTTTAATGTGTGAGTATCATTAAGTCAGCAAAAGACTATGAGTTAAGTTATTACCAGTTACTACCAGTTATTACCAGTTATTACCAGTTTGCACTGTGGGTGATTTTATCTGTGAAACACAAAAGGGCAGGTTCACTGGTGTTATAAAGACACTGGTACCCTTTCTAACCGATGACTGCTGTGCACAACTGTTAACCCTCATGCTGGTTTCAGACCGCCATTGTCCCATTTCTGGACCCGGTGTTAGAAGCGTCTAAATGATGCAATGTTTTAGTGAACACACCAGAGGGTTCAAGGTTGGCTTTTGCAACTGGGGGCCCACTGGGTAACTGGTGTCTACTGTTGCATTAATGGTGAGGTTACAAAAGATGGGTGGCTAGAGCAAAAAAGAAGTCCTCTGCGCTAGTTCCAACAGAAAATCTGTCCAGCAAACGGCTCGAGCAACGCACTTTGGTGGAGGAGGGACATAATGACAATTAACTAATTCACTGCCAGCCATTTCCAGAGCAGCCAACCATATATTGCCAGATTCTGAAAGATTAGACTGTGTACTTTCATCAGAAAAAATAATTTTGTTTCTAGCTTGTTTCGTTCTTCCGTAATCAGCAGTTGAATAGAGGCAAGTTTCACACAAATCGCCAGTTTGTGACAAAAAGCTGAGAAAAACTTTTCAAGTCAGTGACTTTGAAGCAATTTTTTTTTTTTGCTTTAGCGACACCTCAACATTGGTTTCCTTCTATAAAACTACAAAAACAACACTGAGACCGGGCTTTTGATGGCAACATTATTATTTTGTTATCTGGGTCAGATTTGAATGGTTTTCTTACTGTATTTTGGCCATCCTCCGAGTCTCTCCCCCCATCATTCTCCCCACACGCAGCTTCCTTCTTCTCCCGGACATGCTGAGTGTCACCGCTTGCCCTGTTTTTTGATTGTTTTCTCTCACAATCGCGACACTCTCAATAGTCTACTTAGTTCCACACATGCTCTGGTCGAGTGTGAGCTGCTGTGAGCTGCTGGGAGCTTCAGCATCAACTCTCGTAGCGTCATTTTCTGTCTCGTAAACTCTTTTCCTCTCCCTCTGAGCTCTGCCCATCACGGGTGATCTCTCATCCAAAGATGTGCTGCTGCCACCTACATGTCACCAGTCACTACATCATTGTACAAGTTAAATATTCACGGGAGAGCTTCATCACACTGTCTCCTAGCAACCCCAGCTGAAAAACACAATTCACGTCTTTAGACATTCCATGTTATTAAACCAAATAATGTGAATGGCACTCAATGAGTTAATAAGCCTGATGAAATACTTGATGGTCAGAGGGACACGGAAATTGGTCACTGAGCCAAAGGGGAGGGACAAAAAAGCCCCAAGATTCTCCGGAACCATAGGTTGCTGACCCCAGCCTTAGAGACAAAACCAAACAATATCACACAATGATGCAATCTGTTAGCTCTGCTGGATTTACATTAAAACACAGTAACCAAGATCACATTTTCTTCACAAACCCATTTTTTTCGTCATCCTTTTTGGTGTAATGACATCGGTTAAACTATATGACGTCAGGTGGCAGCAGTGCTGGTCTCTGTGGGTTTCTTATTACTGGCTAAAGGGCTACAGCACATTGTTCATTTCCTCTGCCTAATCATTAAACTGTATTAAAGCCAGGACGCAGCATTATTGCTGAAAGAAACAAAAGTGCATTAGTGTGCTCCTCAGTGCCTTCTATATTTGACGCTCTGTGGGTATAATTTGAATCTAAAAATAAAAAAGTTCATGACTTTAATCACAAAGGGGATCTTAACGAACAACATAAATTGGATTATTTTGCATTTTTTTTGTGGATTTTATTCAACATTTGTTCACTCTGTGTTCACGATAATTAGAAACGAATAGGGGAGACTACTTTGGATAATCTAAACTCAGATTTTACACAAATGTAATTAGATGGAAACACACACATACACACTTCTTGATTTCTGTAGCAGCCAGTCCTAGATTTTCCCCCCAGTAGTTTCTCTCACTAACATTTGCGGCATTGTTTCAAAACAGAAAACCTTTCACATTCTTTATTAATGACTTTTTCAAGGCCCTGCTGCTTACGTTCATCGTTTGACAGCACAGTGGTAGTTCATTATACTGTGAATCAGGCTCCTGGCTCCATATTTGATTACCACACCAGTGAAGAGGAGGCCAGGAAACTTTCAGTGAGGATGGGTTTGAGGTGGAGGTGTCAGAAGCTGAGGATGACACTGAATATAACCCAGACTATTATATAACACATGAGGAGGAATCTAATGAAGAGGATGGCCATGCTGAGGCTGCTGTCACATTCTAATCTAAGAAGTTTAACTGAGGAGTTTTAATGAACTGACCATTTTTGACCAGGAACACACAACAATGTATAATAGAAAGAAACATAATCTTCAGAAAAAGCTGTCACTGTGGCACATTTCATTTTTGTTGTCACATCTTTCTATTCCTATCTTGTTCCTGTTCCTGTCACCCTATTTTGTGCCTTGTTATCATCAGCAGGTGAAACACACACAGAGAGCGTGCTTTTATGCGTCACCAGTTTCCAGACCTTTTTTGCTCGATTGTGTGCATCTGTGCATGGTTTCAGCTCCTGTGTTGATAATGGCCGAAGGTGAAGCTGAGCACAAAGTGGCAGGACTTCCTACATGCACAAACACACGCGGCTAAAATCATCAAAGAGAACCGAGACCGCTGAGTCAATGGGTTCAGAAGAGAGAGCAGAGAGCGCTGCACATCTGACAGGGACAGAGCGGACTAGTGTTCACATGCACTGCAGGGCAGGTCATTTGGGGTCTCACTAAAGATAAGGTTTATTTTGGGAGTGGAGTAGGATTTGAGCAGCTTTAACGTCTCGAACATTTTTAAGCCTATTCCTGTCCCTTTAATGAATTGTTGGATATATGACATTGTTGGCGAAAGACTTTTCTGATTATATCCATTTGTTGTAAAAGATTTATTTTGTTTATTCCCTAACTTTTGGCATGCTTTTGGTCAAATCTTGTTCAAGATCACTGAGCAATAAAATGTTGAGTTTCTGCTAAAGGCAGGGTTGAATTCCCTTCGTTTCCATGCTTACCGTTAGTATTTTACCTTCTGATAGATCATTGGTATTTCTAGATTCCGGATTAGATTATACCTTTAACACCATAAAATACTGTAAATGAAATGTAAATAAAGTTAATTTCATTAGACAAAAAGAAGAAAGACCAGAAGTGGAAATTGACCAATAAGTTAAGGAGCCCACATAACGACAAATACGATGCTACTGCTGAAGTACACTGAAAAATAGTTCAGAACACCTTACATAGAGAAAAGCAGTATGCGTTTTCTTCTTTTTGTTAGCAAAGGATTGTTTTGTTTGGACATTAGTAAACATGAGTGGTGATAGAAATTTCATATTTGCAAAACCTACCGGTATATGCAGCAATTTTGCTTTCTAAAGGTTGGACCCACTCAAGAAAACAAACATTGAAATACTTTTGTTTAACGTCCCACCCCAAAAATGAAATGGGACTTCCCTTCCTTATTTTATTTTATTGTTTATCTGAATATAATTTCTAACCTCAGATCATGTCACTGATATCCATTTCTAGCTAGGAATCAAGCAAGTTCCACATAGAAGCAGTAGATTCACAATCCAGTCAGATCCAAGCCATAGGCAGGGTTACCAAGTAGGGCAGTTTTCTCACTCTTTTAGGCAGATATATAAACAGAATTTTCTGATAAAAGCATAATAATACAGATAATTCCTATATTTGTTGAATTGAAATATTAAACAAATTACTTATTAGCTATGGTGTTATTTTGGTGTTTAAAAGCATCATTTCAATTAGGTTACAATGGTAAGGGATCATGGGTGCTTTAAGGTCATCCTTCCAAGAAAGCAATGATAAAACAGCTATTTTAGGATTGTCAGAAATTTCCATTTGAGATCTCCACAGTACTTAATCATTATGAACAGGATTATAAAATGATACTAGTTCATTAATTTATCTTTTGTACTTGCAAATCCTGCAAAGGGTACCAGACAAGCTAACCTCAAGTACAAGATGCATGGGATACAACCTACAAAAGGATGATTTTCTCACACAATTTATATGCTATTTGGACACTCCCACATGATTTTATACTTTGGGATGAAGCCGAAGAACCTAGAGAAAATCCACAGATAAAGGGAGAACAGGCAAACTCATCTTGCTGTAGAGATACCACTGCCCTGGCATTGGTATGTACGAATAAAAACAACAATCATGTCCGCTTTCTCTGCTCTCCTCTCTTTCTATTCCGCAGCATAAGCTCATCCTTTAAGATATTCTCATCAGACCTTTGAGGCCTCCCCATCATCATCATCATCATCATCATCATCATCAGTCTCTCCGCTCAGTGGTCCTGTCTTTCATCTACTGTAGCTAGGCTCTTGATAGGGGTGCTCATTACATTGATCACAGTCTGTCAATTGTTACTGTTTTTCCCCTCCCTGTGGACTGCTCTGAGACATAAAAAAAGAGTCAATGAGGACCATGACTGAGGGCTTGATAACAAAGAGAAGTACCAGAGGGTGAGTTTTTTTCCCAAATTGTACGTATTAAAGGTATAGAGGAGGATTTTCGCGAAGTTTAGAAAATAAACGTTCTACCTGCTCCCAAGAGGGAATGCCTATTAAACGAGTGCGAGAGAGCGTGCACGAGCCCAGTTTTCCTTGTGCACAGCTCTGTTTACAAGTTGGTGTCGGCATCTCTCATACAAGCTTACTTACCTGGTGAGAACGACGAGCTTCTATAAATGGTTGAAACCGTAGCTCACGAGACACATAAACACTTGTAAAGGTGAGTTCACACCGAACGCGACCGTAGCGACTGACGTCTCTTCAATCGCCCGTGATGAGTCGGTGAAACATAGTGGAGCTTCGGGCTACCTAAAGGATGAGTTCACACAGAATGTCGGTGTATTTAATAGTTAACCGCTTTAATTTTTCCCCAGTAAATTCAAGAGGTCGTGGCTGCTGTCGTCTCACTGCAGCGGGTGGGAGGGGCTGCTGCCTCGAGAGTTGTCGCTTGAAGTCGCTTAAAAGGTTCAAATTTTTCAACTTTGAGCGACAAGGTCACGCTTGACTAGTCGCTCAAATCATGCAAGTCACGTTGCTTGAGGGGCGATAACTTGAGGTTGCATCATTTATATAGATTTTAATGTAATCTATTCGCTTTAGTTACTCCAGTCTCGTTCGATGTGAAAGCACCTTTAGTGCACATTCGCAGCAAGCAAAAACTAGCACATACGACAACCTTACGTCAGAATGATTGACAATAGTCTAAATGATCTACCTGGAATTGGAAGCCAAAATAACATCCTCCACAATACCTTTAATGTCCTTAACAATGTCATTTCCAAAGTAAATCCTAAGATTATAAAGGATGTGACATCTCGTATAAAAATCTTGCATATCCAACACTTTCAGGAAGTAACTGGCACTCTTTCTCGAAGAAGAGGTTTTCAGCGTTCATTAATATGCAAGTGACCAGACAATTGTGGCTGCAATGCTTTAATGGAAACAGGCGTCCTGACCTTGACACATTAGGCCTGTGCAGTGGGATTGCATTAAGCTTGTTCCAATGGTCGCAGAATATAACATAAATCAGAAATGTGCCCTGATGTACAATATGAAATGGAATGGATTTTATGTCATTTCATGGAAATTGTGCTCAATACCATGAAGGCTTTTAATTTCCTCAACAAAAAAAAAAAAAGTCTAAACCACAGATGTGTAGGGAGAAAGCTGTAGTCGAAGGAAATCTGTGCACATTTGGGATCAAAATCAGCAGATCTGATCTGTGACTGATCAATGCTACTGATCACAATGGGCATGTGTTGGGTTTAGTGATGAAAACTGAACTGATCATGTGCAGTAGACATACCTGCTTTTAGAACAGGTGAATGGAAACTAGTTTGGCATAGCTCAGGGGATCAGGATGTATGTGGAGTCATGTTAGTATTGGCAGATATAGGAGATGATTTTCACCTAAAAAATGTCTTAAACCCACACTTTTGGCTGAGAATGAGTGTGTGATGTTTTAGTGGCACTGTTGGCCCGCTTTTAAAAACGAGCACCTGTGGACTGTGATCTGTGGTGACTAGGTTGCATTGAAAGAATTGTGAGCTATAGTAAGTATTAATTAGGTAGTTAGCATAGCATAGATATTAGCATAGATTGCTCTTTGGAGATTTTATAGTATAGACTGGGTGTGTCTTAAGTGCTCCAGGAGCCGTTAAGGCATTTTTTGAATTTCCAGCCAAGACGCACGTTAGCCAAAACCCCAGGGTTTAGTTACTCCTTAAACTCTCTTTTCCTCTCCTAATCTCTAATCACTTTGTTTAGAAAGTGAAAAGCCTTTGTTCTGTTTTGCACTGTTAATGCAGCCAGGAGAATTGAATGATTCGATTATCCTTTAGGATGTAGCTTTACCTCATTTTGCAAGCACCGTAAAGTCTGAAGTCAAAGTGTAAACTCTTCTTTCTCTTTTAACTTGTAATGCAGTACAATTCCAACAAACACAAGTGATTTGAATGTGGTTACAGGAAAAAAAAAAAACCTGATAGTGTTCAATTGGTTTTAATATATTTATTGAAGGTAGAAATATGCTTTAAAAGCATGTGCTAAAATGCTCCCACAATCTAAAGGACTTTTGTCGAGTTTGTGTTACATTACATTCGTGCTTATGAATTTCATTACTTCTTTTTTCATCAACCTGTTCAACTTTCTTCAGAGCTGGAATCATCCCACGTTTGTTCATTTTGGTCCCCTAGCGTTGACAAAGATATGCAGGTCAGGCAGACGACTCCACCAACAATAAATGAAAAACTTAAGTATTTACCAACATTTTGCACGGAATCAATTTCTATGCATTTCATTTCTTATTGTGGCAACCCTTTTATTGTGGTGTAGAAGCTAATAGGATTCATGGGATCATCTTTACTTTAGCTCCAAGACTCACAGCTTCATTATTGCTTACTTGCTTTATATTCCTATTCTGGTCTCACATTTCTCTCCTTGTTTATCACTGAGCATGTTCCCTGAGGAGGACACTATTGGTCTTGCCTTTGGCATCAAAAATGCCAAAGCTGCCTGTGGTTTGAGGCAGTGCTATGTAGTGTTACAACTTCTTATTTCTGTGAGTGCCTTCATTTATCACTGGCAGGCACAGACAGTGGTGATTCATCATTTACACATTGACTGAAATCAATCTCTTAGTCTTAGTTTTCAACTCTTAATCATAACAGAAAGGTCAAACTAAGTCAAAGGGATTCTTGTCACAACCTCTCACATGGTTTGATAGATCGGAGATTAAAATCTCATTATCTGCCAAAAATCTATTTGTGAGAAGCTACTTAGAGATGTCACTTCAAAAAAGTGACATATCAAACTGTTTATTAATAATAATAATAATAATTGTTCTCACCATCAAAATCACAGGATGTACTGCACAATGTTTAATCAATGACCAATAACAATATCTGCACGTGTGTATATGCGTGGCTACTTGAGTGTGTACCTATACCTATGATGGGTTATCTGATTTGAAGGGTCATAAATGATTGAAAACGTTGATGAATTATGGATCTACATGTAAGCACAACACAACTTAAAACCTAAAGCTTCGCTAACACGTCAGCGTTTTACCCACAGCTCACACGGTTCAAGTTAAGTTTCAAGGTCCCATCTATCAACGTATAGTGTGTGATTGCTTCAACTGGGATTCTCAAGAATTTAAAGTGGTTTGCTGAGTTATTTTTAGTGCATCATGAACATTTATATAACATATACCAAATAAAAACATTCTCTTGATCTTATTTTGGAGGGCATATTCACACCGGTGTCACGTACTGAGTTTAGCTATTGACATTTATCAACAGATAAAAATCTATCAAGACATTTTGAAATAATTATTCCTGCTAAAAACTAACCTTTATAGTAAAATCAATGTGACTCAAAAAAGTTGTACCGTGTTTTCCAGGCTATAGAGCACACCGCTGTCTGCCGCTTTCCAAGCATTTGGCTATTTTCCAAGAAAAATCCATGTAAATGTAGCCTCAGAGACCAGAGCACCAAGCCAGAGTACAGTGCGCGACTGCTACTGATAAACCTAAAGTGGAGATTTCCCAAATGTATGCTGTTATCTTACATTTTAATCTTTATTGTATTTTCAATTCACCCTCTTTCGCATACGAGCCCGCTCTCCTTCCCCGGTTCAGAAACTTCAATTTATCACCAGTATTTGCTTTTTATTCAAGCACACACATTTTTTTTTTAGCAATGTAGCATGAAAACAAATGGATTACAGATGTATAGCATCTATATAATCAATCGCACTCAGACACCGACCTGCCTACGGAGCACGTCTCAGCCATCTTGTGTTGCTAAAGCTGTGAGTGCTTTTATTTTTACTACAAGTTCCAAAGCTTGTTGTTGAACGTTCGTTCACGGAGATGTTCAATGGCCATTCTCCTGGAAACACGTGTGCCGACCAAAATCCACACAGAGCGCACTGCTGCATCTTTAAATTTTAATGAAAGATATAGCAGCCTGTACAGTGGAAAATACAGTAAGTGGTTTGATGGGGTTGCAATGTGCTTTATCCCAGTAAATATTTATTCTAATCACAATTGATCACACGTGAACAGCCTGACAAGGTCTGTTTTTTTTCTCTCCAAACTCTCCAAGGAAGGAATGTTGATTCAACGCTCTGACCTCTCCCTCACTTTCCATGTACGCCTGGATCGGGCTCTGCCGACGAACTCTCGAGGTCATCCCTACGGCAACGGCGTCCCATGTCATTGGCATTTGAGACGCACTGTGTGAGAGTCAGCATCAGAGTCTGAGTAAACAGGCTTATCTGAACGAACAATTTCACTCCCCCTACATCACCTCATATCCTGTCTTGTCATCGTCTCCTCTGGCTCCAACTCCTCCTCCCTCCCTGCAGAGGCAGCAGGAGGCACGCCGTAAGGGCAGTGCCACACTGTGGCTGACCTGAGAACTAGCCATCCTAAAGATCTAAAAATCCATTCCCTGTGCTAACATGCTGTTGTATTGAATTGAATGTTTGTTGGTTTTTTTGTCGAAATGTTGCTGAAGAGTTTTTTTTCCCGATCCCATAATCTGCCCCTCTCTACAAGGGCCTAGTTTGGTTTTAAGCCTTTTTTTTCACCTCTTCTTCTTACCCAATTGTTGTTATCCCATTGCTCATCTACTATTTACAGTATTTACATGGCAAACTATAAAAATAACTCAGTGTTTTTTTCTATATCTCGGTTGTAATATTTGAAGGGAATTAAACAACATTAAACTGTCTGTGATATTCAGCAGTAGTAGGGTGATTTCAAATGAAGTTATTGCTAATGATTGACAGTCGTAAGGATGATTTACAGATAAATATTCATTAAAATTTCCCTTAAAACCTTTATTCCTTGACTCGCTGTTGTGGTATGTTCCGAATGGCCTGTTTTGAAAATTAATATAGTTTTTGGGGGTTCATATTTTTTTTATTTTTTTTATTCTTCTGTTAAAGGTGATGATGGGTACCAATATTGGACCAGCTGAAAATCATAAGTCCAAACCATATATTAAAGTACTGTTTGGGACAGAGGGGCAACTACTCTGTTGGCGGATCCAAATAAACATTTGCCGTGGCCACTTACCATCAGACCATCTGGTGGCATCATCAAGTTGGGATGGCAGGCCTTTCCAAAGGTTGCTGTCTTTAGGGTAGCCCAGATCCATCCGTCTCAGGTGGTCGTCATAGCGCCAGTAGTGATTGTCCTTGAAAAAGTAGGTTTTTTCATTGTGGAGCCAAACAAAGGCAGCGTCCACTCCTTCCAAAGGCAGGCCAAAGTCACTGATTGGACGAGGGTAGCCCTCTTCCACGATATTGTCTTTAAACACCCAATATTTTTGTCCTGAAGTAAAGAAAGATAACCTTAAGCACAATCGATATTATGCAATAATCACCCACCAATTATGAGAGGAGAAATATAAAATATAAAACAAGCTCTTTTGCTTTACATTTTCTGTCACACAACAATAAAAAAAAAAAAAAAAGTAAAGTGAATACACACACAATCAAAAGAGGCATTTTGAGTCCTTAGAAAAGAGAAAGCTATACCATCAATGAAGAAAAACTCAGTAAATTTCAGCCAAAGAGATCAGAATACATGTGATCATTAGATGCCGTGCCTGCTGTACCTTTGAAAAAGACAATTTTGTGGTCCCCTGGTCTCTCGTAGACAGCGTCCACGCTGTCCAAATTGGTTGGCAGGCCCCTCCAGAAGCGTTGGATCTGAGCAGGACGCAGAGACACCAGATGCTTCTCTCTTGTTAGCCGCCAAAAATACTTCCCTGTGAGGAGCAGAGCAGTAGAAAGTCACCGGTGCAGCCCCCTTTCCTGGACATTAATCTTTATGTAAATGTGGTCACAATTATTCTGCCTGGATTGACGATTAACACAATTTATGTCACGACAGCCATACTTTGTGTGGTAATTTGAACAAACAGCTCCATACATGTTGATAGCGAAGCCAGATTTTATTACTAGCTGAAGTTCTCTGTCCTCTCATGTTTCAATAAAGGGTCAAATTAGGTTCATGTGCTATCTTCTACTGTATACCTTTAAACAGTCCTTGTTCAACATTATTGACATAACTCTACTTGTCATTGACGGATGCACTTTATTTGATTCTGAGGCAAATATTCAAGACAAGTGCACACACGCTAACAGTGCTCAAAAGCCATTAAAACTTTAAGTTCTGCAAGTTCAACTGCTGTGCTGAAAATTTGAACAATATAAGTAAAGGTCTAAAGAAATGTCAGTTGCAGGTCAGTGCACTTCACCAACACTTCTTGAGAAGGTATGTGAATCTGCTTCTTGTTTTCCTTGTCAGTGGGAGGCCAGGGGTCATTCCCCCAAAGGGCAAGAATGAAAGCCTGGTATCATTTTTGGGACCGCCGTCTCAGCAGGGCTCAACTGGCTGTTAATAGCCACCATTTCCCGCTCCCTCTCTCCTCCTCACTGTCTCCTTGGTCTGTTTTTTTTTTTCACCCTTAAAACAACTTTCTTTTCATTTTCTTCCTTCTCACAGCTTAGTAGCTTGGTCTGTCTTTCCCTCCTTTGTGCTGCCATACCTTTGAAAAAAAAGGCTTCCCCTCGTATCTGGGCCACTGCATCAAAGTGACTGGCGCATCTGTCCGGGGCATCTCTTGTCAGCCTGAGAAAAACCAGAGGAAAAAAGTCTTATTTTAATAAAAGCAAAGAGAAAAAAGCAACCTTTTATCTAAAATTTAACATGTCTTACACTTTAGATAAGCACGGATAGATTCTCATTATTCACCTTTGATGCATTCATAGAAGTAAAGGATTTTCTATCTTTGGCTCCTTTTTGCATTCCCCAAAATGTTCATTATGACTTTCATGCCTTGTCCTTCTACTGGTGTGTCAGCATGAATCATTGAAACCAAGCTGAAGAACAGAAAAGGCTCTCTAGCTGGCATGATGAGATCCCAGTTGTCCATTTCTCCCTGAGGTTTTTTAAGAGATTTAAATCACTGACGTGGCCAGCCTGTCAATGATGAATCCATTAGCACCACAGGGCAGAGTGAAGCCTGCCAAGCCTTATACTGCCAACAAAGGTCTCTACTCAGAGCTCCATTAACGCTACGCCGCAGCCTCTGGTCAGCATTGGCACCCATGTGCACCCAGTTCTTTTTAAGCATATTGACCAAAAGATACGAGGTAAAATCTGAAAAAAAGTCTCTGGAAGTCAGAATCTAAAGATAGCATTATCTGTAGTTTCTATTTAATTTCTATTTCTGCACTGAGGTTGTGTTATTTCACGTACTTAACATTTTTGTTTAGCTTTTTCCTTTTTGTTTGCTACTACTAAATGACACCAGTGGTGGACTGGCCATCTGCCATACCGGGCCCGAAGTGGGCCGGTCCGGTCTGCTACCTTTTTTTTAAAGAGCGAGTGGAAGCTGACATGGTAACAGGTGGTCTAAAATGGTCCAAAAGTGGTGAAAACGTGGCAAGAAATCAGTGTAAAATGACTAAAAAGAGCAGTCAAGAGTGGCCAAAAAATGGGCAAATAAAGAGAAAACAGGTGGTATTTAATGTCAAAGGGTAGCTTTAATGAGCAAAATGTGGCAAACAATAGTGAACAAGTGCAAACTGTGGCAAACAATAGTGAAAAAGGTCAAAATGTAGGGGAAAAAGGAAACAAGTGGAATTTATTGGGCAAAAGATAGCTTATTTAGATGAAAAAAAATCAAGAAAGGACAAAGATTGGATAAAAGTGTCAAAATAAATTGTCAAAAATGGACAAACAAATAGGAAAAGAGGTATTTACTAGCAAAAGTTAGCTAAAGTCTGAAAAAAGAGTCAGAACTTTTTGAAAAGGAGCGAAAATGGGTCAAAGGAAGTTGCAAAATAGCCAAAGGAAATAAGTAAAGAAGGGTTAAAAGGTTTCCCCGTTTTAAGGATTTTTGGGGGAATAATCTATCTCTAAAATCAAAAAAGGTCTGTGTGTATGTGTGTGGGTGTGGAGCGAATATCTCCCAGACGTGGTACGAGTTCAACCTGAAACTTAGTCTACAAGTTCCAAATACCCCAAGTGTGTGCATCTGCTATTTTGAAGTAATTTGGTGCAGCAAAGCGTTCAAAACGTTAATTTTAAGATTACGGCCCTCTGAATAATGAGCGCAGTATTGAGCGCGCTACTTCCGGTTCCGGGTTCATGACGTCACTGTGTCGCAGATTGTGTTGGTTAAAAAAAAAAGTCAATATTAAAAACGTTTTTGTACTGATAAAAGTTATTTAAGTTAATATGTCATGGTTATTTCAAACTATCCCCGTGATCCCAAACTAAAAAACAGCCTGCCATGCTGTCGTCGCGTCTCAAAAACGGTAGCACTCTGAATAAGTCATTTGAAACCGTCAGCCACTGGTGAGTCTTTTACCGCCAAGTTTCCCATTGTTTAAACCATATAACTGTCAGTGTAATTGCTCACTAACGCGCTGTTTCACTATAGTCGGGATAGTCTGACCACTCGGTTCGAAGGTAAACAATAATTTTTGTTTTAAAAAAAAGACAGCCGAATTGTAGATAATACTTTCATTTACTTACTCACTCATGTAGTTTGGAGCTTTACATTTTGTTTTGCGCAGTTTTGTTGTTTTTCTGATTGGCTATGGAGTTTTGTTATCAGTGTCTCAAATATTTCACGGGAACACACACACACACACGGTATTTATTTATAATAAAAAAAACATACTAAATGAGTGAAATAAAACAAAAAACTAAACAATATTTATACAAAAAGTACACAAAATGACTCCAGAACCATACTACAATGGCAACAAAAACAATAATTATACAAAAAATGCACAAAAAGATAACTGAAAGATACAAAAATACACATGACTCCAAAAAACATACACTACAGAAAAATACACTAAACAAAAAAAATAGAAAAGTGAGTTAAAATAAAACAACAAACACATTTATCATGCACATGTCCCATAGAATTAAACCAGGAAAATTGCACCCACATTTTGCACTGGCAAATATACCCCTTTATAACACTACAGAGTACAAAGTATGTACACCTCTTTTACATCCAACCTTCAAACACAAACTCATTTGGCCATAATTGACAACTCTACTTATGCTCTCACATAAATGCATACTTCCGACGGGCACTGTACTAGTAATTAAAATTAAGACATTTAGAAAGCCACATGTTGAGCATCACTGACTTAATAACAGCTTCTAGTGGTGTGGCTGATAATGTAGTTGGCTGGACAGAAAATGCCAGGGCTGACTTTTTGTCCCAGTCCATTATCTATTGTTAGGTGCGTGCCAACATGATTTCCGCATATTTTCATGCTTGCTTGGAAGGACTTTTTTTCATGCTTCAGATTGAAAAAAAAATTACATTGAGAATTGAACCTCTACTGCCACTGTAACAGATGATTTTACTACTGCAGGTTTGGTTAAGATTAGGGCTAGAGAAAATGGTATGGGTTACAGCAGGAGTGGCCAACCAGTCGATCACAGTCTACTGGTGGACCCAAGTTGACCGCGAGGGGTGTTGCAAAAAATAAAGTTGATTTTTTAATTTATTTATTTATCTATCTATCTCTAAAATCAAAAAAGGTCTGTGTGCGTGTGTGTGCGTGGAGCGAATATCTCCCCGACACGGTGCCTGTTTAACCTGAAACTTTGTCAACGGCTTCAAAATACCCCGAGTTTGTGCATCTGTTTTTTTTGGAGTAATTTGGTGTAGCAAAATGTTCAAAACGTTAATTTAAAGATTACAGATTGAGCGCGCTACTTCCGGTTCTGGGTTCATGACATCACTGTCGCAGTTTGTTTGGGTTCCAAAAAAAAAAAAAAAAGTCAATATTAAAAAAACGTTTTTGTACGACAACAAAAATATGAAAATCACTCAAAATACACAAAACTAAATATTTATACAAAAAATACACAAAAGAAAATAGCAATGCAAAAAATTACACTAAAAAAGATACAAAATGACTCCAGAATCACACTACTTATGGCAACAAAACAATATTTATACAAACAATGCACAAATGACGTAAAAAAAAAAAAAAAAAAAATACTGAACAATATTTTAACAGAAAAATACACTAAAATGACAACAGAAATGCACAAAACTACACACAAAAAAAAGTACAGATCAACAATGACTGATGACCACATTGCAGCCTGTCTACGCCTTGCAACCAGCTCCTACACTCCTGACTACTAGAAGCTGGCCTCCTCCTCCCAGTGCCAGGTGTGTATGTGTGTGTGTGTGTGTGTGCGGCAGAGAGAACAAGTTTGTGCAACAGCGCACTTTGCAAACTGGCAACTGTGTGAAAGAAATGTGTGTTTGAGAGAGGGAAGGTTTGTGATATGATGTCTAGTTGTGTGACAACAAGAAAATGTGTTGTTAGGCTAGTTACTGCAGGCTGGAAATGATGAGTGTTTGTTTGCAGTTTTGACACAGGAGTGGTAGATCACGTCAGGTCGGCTACTTGAAAAGTAGATCTTGGGTCAAAAAATGTTGGGCACCCCTTGGGTTAGAGTCACAGTTTAGGAAATAATTTTTGATTTCAATTGCCAGAAAACTGTCAGAAAATGGAAGGATGAATACTTTTGCTGACCATTTTTTCTAAGCAGCACAAAAAAAAAAAAAAAAAAAATCATTCCAAACAGCATGGAAAATGAGGTAATGGTGTTGACACTCATGGAACAATAGATTAATTCATTTACGTCACAGTTTCAGAATCCCCCGTGAGACTGAACTAGTTAATTAAATAATTTTCATCTATTTTTGTGCCCCAAACCCTACACACTGTAACGCAAACACCTTCCACACAAATGTACCTCTTCAACAGAATTGTCATCTGTCTTGCAATCAAAATGTGGACATTTTATATATTAATATATACTAAAAATGTAACACTGAAATGATTCCATAATCTTATGAGCTGAACATAATGAACTGTAATGGAGCAAGTCTATTCAGGATCTTATACAGTATACAGTGCAAACTAGTTTAAACTTTTTTCAAATTATCAAAACTTAACATTCCAAGACAGGGCAGTGATGGGAAGACAATTATTTCCTATCGATGCTTTTACAGCTATTTTGCACTAAGAATCTATTGGTTTTAATGTACTTAAGCTTGCAAATTACCAGTTGGTGATATAATATTCTATGTGAGAAAAAATAAATAAATGGCACAATGAAGAAACATTTACAACATGTTGCATTTTCAATGCCTTTTAGTAAAAAAATCAAATAAAATATATATATATAATTATTTCAATCTTGTGTTTGGTCTGTATTTACAGTATAACTAATAAAATCATAATTTTTGGGTGTGGATGATTTTTGTACATTTTGTATACATACATACATTTAGAAGAATGTATTAAGATGAGTACCTTAATTATTTGTTTATTTTTGTTTAAAAAATTATATTGTATAAACAATGATTTGTTTATTTTTGCCATGGTGTAAGAATGCCTGCTAAAGCTCATGCTATTGTTTGGGTTGGTTCAACTCTGGTCTAACTTGCACTGTTGTTACCTATGAAATTTGAATTTAAGGTTGTTGTTCTTTTGGTTTATTTAAATCTGCATTTTCAAATGCTTTACAGAAGTTGGGAAACATGCAGAAATCATTCAGAAAGAAACTGTCTTCATGCGAGTGATAATCTGAAAAACACAAACTGTTTTTAATGAGGTCCATCAGCGAGCAATAAAAACATCACCTAATTAGATCTTTAGAGGAAGAACCATTGCATAGTCATAAGACTGTGAAGACAGAAAGAACACTATATAACATAATCAGAGCTTCAAACAGGCACACACCTGTGCCAACTCAAACAGCAGCACTAGATCAAATAGCATGATACCAGATTTTCTGTATTTTTAGATATCAAAATGAAACTATGCAGAGTTATGAGAAAGTTATGAGCCTGGAAAAAAGCCACAATAGAAGCAGGATGTATTGACAAAAAATGTCAGTATAATTAGGAGACGTATGAAAGAGTTTTTCATCCACACTACAGGACGGCCTGATTTGAAAGCCTGTGAGATACGAAATATGCTTGGATGTTCCACTTACTGGATGGTGGACCTGTTTTCAGGAAGGTCCAGCAGGACAGGAGGCTCAGCTGTCTGAGCAGCATCACCTGGTCGATTTGTGTGGGACACCGAGTCTCTGACACCTGAGACACATGGATATAATTCAGTTGGCGATGACAAATAACAATATGCAAGCTCATTTCTTTACACTGTTGTTCAATTATATACTAATGAAAAAAAAAAAACTACATTGCCTGTTACAGTTGGTCAAATTCAGGAGAAATAACTGCAAGTCAGTGTCCGCGTCATTGGGGGGGGCATTCGTAGGCAGTGCCCCCCCAGCTGACACTACAGGGGGAGCTTTTTATTAATCAAAGATATCTGATTGGCTATCGCAACTGACTGTGTCCATTCACTGACAGCGGACGGGAGTCTGCTCCATAGATATAATACACTGTGGTGTAATTTTTGAACATTTGTGCTATGGAACGTACCCTAGAGCTGTTGTTAGGATCAGCCAATAGAATGTGTATATGTCTATGGCCTGCTCTGTTGATTCACGTGACGTCACTAACATTGCTGCATCGCAACAAAGCGAGAACGCTAAATTCAGATGGAGGGCAGGAAACCTGAGAATCTGCCGTCTGAAATCATCAAAATGCCCATGTCGTTCTAACCGAGAAAAAGAAAGAGTACCGAAGATTGTCGTTCACAAAGGTGAGAAATGTAAAAAGCTCACAGAACAACACCGTAAAAAGTGGATTTTAAACCTACGTCTGCGGTCGGGAGGAGCAGAGTCTGCTGATGTCCATGTCTGTAGCGACCACTTGGTCAGAGGTATGTTGGCGAGCTAACTTTGTTTCTGTGGCTGTGTTTATATAGCATTAGGTTGTCATTAAATGCTCATTTACTATTATTCGCTTCCTTTCTTTTACCCCTGCGGCACACTGTGCACATAAAGCTGAACACCCTAATGCTATTTCACTACATGTCATAAAGAACTATTCAGTAGTAGTGTATATGTATGTGACAAACAAACCTCATGTATCCCTGACTGTCAGGCTAACCTCATCATTAAGATGTTTTGCAAGTTTGTTTACATTAAAGCTGTTACTGCTGAGGAGGTTGTGGGCCCACCTGCTCACAAAAAAGTTATATGCCTCCATACTATATGATTTTTGGTGTAGTAGGATCATGTTTAAATGTTGAATGGTGTTTTATTTATCATATTTATGAAAAATGTTGGTGCGCAAGAATTTGTGCTCCCCGCAGTTTTCTTATTGCCCCCCCATTTAATACCGCCTAGCGCCGACTCTGATGCAAGTATTCTGATGATAACCTTAACTTTTTGTTTTTCTTTAAAATCATCTTCATTGCTTGCTTTACTTAAATATGGAAATACAAATTAAGTGATTTTTATCTGAGGACAGTCCATCTTATCTATCATCGGTCTTGGTTTACTCATGCTGAGAAATAAAGTTGGTCATGTGATCTCTGTACCGTAGAGCTGCCAGACTCTGACTTTGTCCTCATAGGGCAGATCATACTTCAGAGGGTCTCCCACAGGACCCTGGTAGTACGGTCTCATGACAGACTCCATGGCTGAGGTGTGGACCAGGCCGATGGCGTGACCAAACTCGTGAACTGCAACTGCAAACAGATCCATCCCGTGAGACTCTGCCGGACACAAAGGGAGGATAAAACAAATTATTGTCGTCAGCAAATTTCTTTTATTACAAGTAGCTACAGTGATCATAATGCTAGATTGTTATTTGTTTAGGCCTTATTAATGTGAAATTTCCAGGCACACAGACAATAATGGGTTTTTGAATATTCCCCATAAATGTGTTTGTCACCACAAAAACTGTCCACAGGCTAGCTAATGACGTAGCATTAGGGAGTATACTCACAGTGAGGGCATTAAGAAAGCCCAGAAATGCTCAACTTAGCCTACATTCAGAGCTTAATTTGGGTCGAATCCTGATGAAGCAGGATTCTGCACCTCCCAGATTCGTCCGGCACTTATTTGATTGTATCCAGCACCTCATTTATTTTATTTTATTTTTTTCCAGCATAACATTTGCTTTTAGGTGTTTTGCACACACAAAACTGAATGTAAAAACTGAGTGGAAGTGAGGAAGAGAGGGCTAAGTCAGGCCACGCCCCTGCTACGTCTAAAGTGCGATTTTCTGCAAAAATTGGGTCTTGTCAGTTTGAAAAATGGTTAAAAAAAAAAAGGCAGTTGGATTTAAATAGCTTTTTTAAGCCAATAAGTGAAGCTAAGGCTGAGGTAAAGAAGTCTGAGGTTGTTTTTGTGGAAATCGCAGCACAGCAGTAGTTTAGCGTAGCGAGTAGCAGCACCTGTAGCGATGATGCTAATGCAGGAGAACCTGCCTCCAACAGACAGGAGACAGGAGGAGAACCATCCAGGGGACATGAGGAGGACTCAGTGACAGAAAGAAGAGAAGGATATAGTTCTGATATGGACATTGAGACAGAAACTCAGGTCAAAGACAAGATGAGCTGCTAACGAGGCAGGCCTCAGCTGTGAAATATGTAAAAAAAAAAGTTGCGAGGATACAAATTTCTCCTTCTCTTTTGGAGAAATAACAGGAAAGCACACTTTATATTTTCATTTTCTGCTGTGCTGCTGATTCATTAGAGGAATTTTGGCCTTATGGGTGAAATGTATGACTACATTAGCGGTGGTTTTGCACTGTCCGTGGTGCTGAAGCATGGCAGATTTGACAGCTGTCACTCAGAGAGAGAAACGCACGTGCTTTGTAATGGGCAATTGTCTGTGCTTCTTTAAGGCTGATTCATCATTATTTTATTAAACATTTAGGTTAATTGGTTGATTGTGTTGACAAGATATTATTGGCCCATTTAGTTCGCAAAAGGCGCATTAAACATTATTTTATTCCTTGACATTTTTGTCTATCTCTTACTGCCAGAACAACACGTGGCCGGTGATTCGGGACCTGATTATTCACAGATTAAGCATTGCCTACATTGTAACTCTATTTGGAACAATGATTCTGCTAGCTTTCTTTGTGGTGTTAGCCATTGATAAAGTCAGCTATGAGCCAATAGCTAACAGCTACTTGTTTGTGACAGCCGACTGGGTTAGTGACAGTTGTAGCCTACTTGCCACTGATACAAGCGTACAGACGTTCATGATTATCTAGAGCTGGGCAATTTTGCCTAAAAAAAAAAAAAAATTTTTTATATATATATATATATATATATATATATATATATATATATATATATATATAAATCCCATTGCACCTAAAAATGACTGCAGACAACTGATATATTGTCAAAAGTGCAACTTTATTGCTGTGATTGTCCTCAAGAGTTAAAATGCATAAAACAATCCCCCCCAAAAAAAGTAAATGAGGCTGTCATTCAACAATTTCAAGCTTTTGGATTTAAGAGAACCAGCTAACTCGAAAAATAAAATAACTAAAGTAAATGATATATATATATATATATATATATAATTCTTTCAATCTTGTGTTTGGCCTGGTCAGTGCAATTGATCACATATACAATAAATAAGACTCACTGATCCAAAGTAACGTTCTACTGATATCTTCCTTTCTCTAATTGATCACCATTAGTAGTTTTTTCCCTCTCCTCTCTCTGCTCCTGCACTGTTTGCTTTGCTTCTGTTACAATCTTTCCAATTATCTCTCTCTCTTCTTTTTCCTTCTCTTTTCACTGCTTCAGCATCGCTGATGTCATTAAACCGTTTTACTTTCTCCACATCCTCTGCTTCCTTATTTCACATTTTTTGTCCATAACTCGGTGCTCCCCTCCACAGTTGCTACATTTGGGCTGCACACCTTCACTGCATTCCTCCAACTTTTGTTCTTCACTGCAATTTGGACATCTCTGGCTACGGTAACCCACAAGGACAGAATGCGAAAAAGTCCAAAAAAACTTGAATTAGCAAAATAAAAATAGTTTTTAGCTACAACTTTGATAAATTCATTAAATCCATTTTTTGCCCAGCCCTGTGATTATCAAAAATTGTTATTGTAGCTTCATAGATTGTGCTTTTAGCTCTCAGAAAGTGACTCATCACCACCAGCCAACAGAGAAAGGTGACATTGTTTCTATAAAAGCCTATCTATACAATCTGCTTTCAAAATTTTATTGACTTGATTGTCACTTAAGCCTTAGAGTTCAGAAAAAAATGATGTAATATGGCAAAATAAGCTGCTCTAAGACCACTGCGGGGTAGGTGGAGGTGTAGCACTAATATTGTCGAGATAGACTTATTTTTTTTTATCTAATCTCATCTGCTGCGTCTATTTCTTCCTACCCCTCAGACCGGTGTCCCATTTGACTATTGTGTAGCGGCGAAGGGCTATTCACCCCTCTCTATGAAGCTTTTATCAATGCTGACTTAAAACAGAAGGGAAGGAGGAGTTTCAGGCTTTCACGCAACTCAGCAACATGGCACCGAAGGACTTGCATAAATGTAAGCCTATTTTTCCACATAAAAAAGCTTACAGAGTTATATGGACCTGTTGTGTTTTATGCTAAGTTAGGACGGCAGTAGTTACGCCGACGTATGCCGTATGTAGCTTCCATCTGTTTTTGTTTTGTAGCAATCATTTTATAACCATTTATTATTAAATCGGACGGCATGACGACACTCCTGCTGGAAAAGTACAGAAAAACATCGGTGGCTTATCAAACTGTGAGACAAAGTGAGAGGGGTGTGGGCGAGAGTGGGAGAGGGGTGTCCCAAATCTAAGGACTGAAACCAGCCCTTTGCCTTAGCCCTCATTTTAGAGGTGAAGGCGGAGGGGTAAGGGGTAGGCAGAGGGGTACAAAAAGAGAATTGAGATTGTACCTAAGACTTGGACTACAGAGATAGCCGTCATGTTTAGATTTTAGGATTAAGCCCTCCATCTTGTCACTATGAAGCAATGAAACACTGATAGAACACTGCTTCATGTTTATTGGTGATTCTCACATAATAAAGACTGAATTCCTATGAATTTAACAGTCCA
Source organism: Gouania willdenowi (assembly GCF_900634775.1). NCBI lineage: Eukaryota > Metazoa > Chordata > Actinopteri > Blenniiformes > Gobiesocidae > Gouania > Gouania willdenowi. The sequence goes on from NC_041055.1 coordinate 17,264,882, forward strand.
TAGAGCTGCACAAATGCATTTTTCATCACATCTCTGTCTCTCTGTTTCCCTAAAGGAATTTGGTTCATCCACACAATTCTCTCCGCTCCAAATTTGTCTGCAGGCATTACGTCTGTTTTGTCTGCCTGGCATAAGGCGTAAATACTATGTGGTCCCTTCTTTCCTATGAGCCTCCCAGTCATTCCCTCTCATCCTTCCTTTTGTTCACCTGCACCATGTGCTACTTCAGATTAGAGTTGGCATTTGCCTCCAGAACACCCCAGGTGAAAACTGAAAAGATGAGTCAATATCCTCAACCCAGACAAGCCTGAGGTTAACTCCAATGTGGCCACCACGGAACCCAAAGCTGGGAAGGCTTGACATGCTGGCTCTTTGTATTTTTAGCTAATCTAAATCTCAGAGCCTCGGGCTTTGTCTTGCTTTACTGAGTCAGGCATGAAGTTTGGAGAGGTTTCGTTTTTCAGGTTTCAAAAAAGGCTTTGATAGGCTGAGGCTTCTTTGTGGCTCTGGGCTGGTTCATGGTTATCCAATGAACCTACACACATCTGTAAAAGACCTGAACTGGGCTCTATGGCTACCTATTCATGTTTACCTAACTTTGTTTCTATCATCTATTCAATGTCTTTAAACATGGTCCAAAGCCTGGGCACATGAGATTCTATATTTTACTGTGAAAATCATACAAATACAGTAAATGTTTATCATCACTACACACGTAATGGTCTGTAAAAAGCTAATTATTGTAAAAAAGCAAAAAGATATCTGAAAATTCTTCTTTGACAAAGGAAATAAAGGAAAATCAGTTAAATAAATGAAAAAAAAATAAAAAAAAAACACAAGCTTAAATATCTAAAGTAAAATACATCTAAAGCTGCTGGAGACAAAAACACTTACACTTGTTTCTAAAAGCTTTCAGTCAGTAAAACATGCTCTTAATTAATTTTTAGTACTGACTATCACATTTTTTCATTGTTATTTCATCTAACACATTATTAATTCTATAATAATTTAATTCCAAACGTTTTTACAAAATTTACAGTATATTAATGCTGATATCCGGAGTTTATGAGGAATCTATGTTTATGTATCATTCTTTTGAAAAGCTAAAAAAAAAATACATAACTAGTGTTTTACTATGGTCTACTGCTGGTGGTCATTTATATACATTAATGTATATAAGTCTCTCCTTCGTCCATAGACCCCTATACAAATGCAAGAAAGCGCCTACTTCGCCCAGCCAATAGGCTGCGACTTCCTAGAGCGGGCCACTGTCAATCAAAGTGAATGCGTGTGCACCGTCACAACAGCAAATAGGTATCACTGAACAGCATGGAGGAGCACTCCGAAACGCCAGTTACCCATTCTACGATAGCCAACGTATAAAGCTTGGTCCGCGTACAAAGCTTGTGGATAAACGCCTTTGTGACCACAACAGAATTGATCTCTATGCTGCTTTTCAAAGGTGGAGGGACGTGCTGCTTTTAAAAGAATTTCAAACGGACCAGAATTTGGCGACATTTTTCATGGACAGGTAATAAACATGTTTTAATCAAAAGTGATGGCACTCTAACAATAAAAGTGTAGTTTTTGTAGTTACGCGACTTTGCTATGTTTCGCAAACTCCGGATAGCACCTTTAAGCATGCTGAGGAACCTCTGAAGAGCCTTTTCAAATGTGTCTGTTACGAGGAGATCTCTCTATCCACACACAGAATGCACACTTATTAAAATACATTTTGAGACGTTTTTGAGTAGATGGCATTTGTAAAGCATCTTGGGTCTTTTAATAATTTTTTTCCAAACAGGCAGTGATGACAAGTCTTAGAAATGTAGATAATCCACAGCGGATGGAAAGTACAATTATTTAGGGAACCATTTATTACTCGATTCCTTAAGAGGTGCAGCAGGATGTTCTGAATTCAAGACATTCAACCTGAGAAGGTGGTGGCTCACTGTAACCTGACACAGCGCTGTGCTGTCTGATTTAAACCACATTGGTCATAACTCATTCGGAACACATAAAGCTACATTTTATAAAAGTGTCTTAATAAAAAAAACTAAACGTTTTCATCTTGTAATTAAAGATAAATCATTTGCATGTATTTTCTTCTGAGCCATGGAGGATCACATGCATGTGAAGGTCATGTACCACATAATAACATAACATTAAAACAAAAACGAATATGAGAAACACACTATGAAAGTCAATGCAACAAAACTGTATTTCATTGTTCAAGAGGAATCTGGAAATGACTACAAGTCAAAACTGCAGCAATCTGACTGCAAGCATCTGTCCCCCCATATGTACATAATCATTAGCATTCAACAAAATGATACATTTATATAGATTATGAGGAAACAGTGCTTCCTTCTGGTCGTTAATGACTCAAATATTCTCACGCAGAAAAAATCCTCGAATGCCAAATTTGTCGCTTTAACAGTAAAAAAAAACATGCAAAGTGTCATGAAATTTCACCTGCTTAATGATGCTTTCGTCTCTTGGTTTGGGTAATCAGTTTGCAGAAGCAGATTGTCGGCTGGGTGATAATTAATATAAGCAATCTGTTTCCTGTCAAAGCACTTTTAGACCTCCACTCATTTGATCTCACCAAGACTCCGCCCTTTCTGTCTCTTAATGGATGTGATAACCATCAATCTGCACAGCAGGAGTGATGGAGTGCGCTAAATGTGCTGCATAATTTCCAAGATGTTGCATGGACACACTCAAGGAGGTGACCTAACTGGACCCAGGGTTTAGGGTTCCTGCTGAGAACAATCAACCATGTGGTGGGGGAAGGGACTCAGCACAAACAAAGTATCCACTGTGTGTGTTTATTTATTTAAATCATTGTTGATTTCTATTTAGCAAGGATGAACTGGCCATCTGGCATACCGGGCATCGTCCCGGTGGGCCGGGGCAGTGCGCTACATCTTTTTTTTTTTTTTGACGAGCGAGTGGAGGGAGACATGGTCACAGGTGGTCAAAAATAAACCAAAAGTGGCAAAAACGTGGCAAGAAAAGAGTAAAAAGTCACTAAAATAGGCCAAAAACAGTCATGAGTGGCATCACAAATGGACAAATAAAGAGGAACCAGGTGGTATGTTATGACAAAGGAGCAGGGCAAAATGTGGCAACCAATAGTGGAAAAAGGGCAAAACTGTGGAACAAAAAGAGGCAAAATGTAGGGAAAAAAGAAAACAAAAGGCATTTTTTTCTGGCAAAATGTAACTTATTGGGTTATTATTGGTGGCCAAAAAAATTCAAGAATAAAAATTGGATAAAAGTATTAAAACAAACTTGCAAAAATGGACAGAAAATACGGAAAAAAAAGATATTTCCTGGCAAACGGTAGCTAAAGTCTGAAAAAAAGTTTTGAAAAGGGGCCAAAATGGGACAAAAGGAAGTTGCAAAATGGTCAAAGGAAAAAGGAGTTAAAGGTGCAGTCTGCAACTCTTATAAAAGTGACTTTTTGTCATATTTGCCAAAGCTGTCATTATGTAAGGACAGCTTAACATGAAACTAGTAGATTGTGTGAAAAAAACAAAACAGACTCATTGAGTCCCCTCTGCTGCTCCTGCTGCAGTTGGCAGGTTGCCAGAATGCACCGCGACCGGGCAAAAAGAACCAATCAGAGCAAGGATTGTGTTTGATGGACTGTTGACAGCTAGAGCGCCATCTTTTTTTTTTTTACAGTGTATGGTCTGGAGGAGTAGAAGATGGAATTGGTGACTTTTCTGCTTGAAAGGTAATTACTGCTGCTTGATTTACATTTTGTTTGATTTGTAATTGTTACACTAGAACTCTGTGGTGGATGTGCTCACAGTTGTTGCTGCTGCTTAGGTGTGTGGAGGGAGGGAGGGAGTTTGGAGGCAGGGCAAGCGAACAGCGGGGTCAGGGGGAAAGAGAGGGATCTGAAAGTCGCGGACTGCACCTTTAAAGTTTCCCTCTTTTAAGGTTTTCTGGGGGAATAATAATTAAAATTAAGGTATAAAAAGCCACATGTTGAGCATCACTGACTAATCAACAGCTGGACACAAAATGTCAGGGCTGAATTTTGGTCCCAGTCCACCCCTGCTAGTGAGCAACACAATCCGCTGACGTCCCTACATTCATGAAGCATTAACTTTCCCATTTAACCTCTTTGTCTTCTCTGAGGGATTCCACACACATGATTAAGTTTCTAAAAACAAATTAGAAGTCTGATAATATTGTAGTAACAGAGCCCTTCACATGCAGAACACAGCCCCTCTAAAGACCAGCCAATGAAGTTACAGGAGGAAGTGAAAGAGCAGCAAGGTAGCGTGAGGAAATTAAAAGCCAGTTAATTACTCTTTCATCCACATGTGATTCAAAGTACAGCTCAGCAGCTAAAGGGACCTCCACAGCTACACAGAGCAATGAAACACAGAGATGAGCTCAATCGTAGCCCAACGACACAGAAGAGGAAACAATTGTATCAGGAATGTAGTCATCAGACTCGCTTCGTCACATTTAGAAAAACTCTCATGGAAAAACCTTTCAAATTACAAGACTGTTTTACACATGATAAAGTTGGATACACTATGATGAATTCCACTGATGAGAATATTCAAAGAAATATCCCTTAGCCATAATTTCATAATTGTCTCCTTTCTGTGTGCCAAAATTAGATATGATTTATATTAAAGAAAACTATGACTAAAATGTAAATTTCTCTGAGTTTGCTGCAGTTTAGCCATCGTTAAAAGCTGGAAAACTGCCATGGAAAATATTATGGGTGTCACCCTAGACTCAGTCAGACTGCTGACCCTTTCCCGCCTGCACAACTGAGCTGCAATTAGCGTAAACTGCATAAACGCAGCTGTTGCTCACATACACACGCTCAAACACACACTGGGGCAAAGCCCACAGCATCATCTGCTTGTTCTTCCGTGTTGCAGCCTGGTGGGAGGTCGATTTCGGAGCAGATTGAGCTGCTGTCCTGTACCCTATAGTTCATAACCCTGACCGTAAAAAGTAGAAAGGTCTAAAACCCTACACACACCAACCTGCTGATTATGACACACACACATACATGGACCCAAAACACTCTCAATAGAGGAGTATAATGTTGACTTAAAAAAGTGTGAGGAAGGAATTCATTTGGAGAAAGAATTAAAGCTGCCAGTGACAATCAAACATTTTAAAAACTGTACCTGTATTTTATCCAAACATTCTTATCCACTACCGATACAGTGTGCACCCAATTCACTGGTTTCCCAACACATTTCTAGAGTTTTAACGAATTGAAAGTTGTGCCAAAAACATGGTATATGTCGATTTTGTGGCTTCCATTGAAGAACCTGGAAAAAAACAAAACAAAATGTATTGTCTTGCGGAACTACGTCATATCAAACAGAACATAAATAAACCAGAAACAAAAATTGCTTCAGGCAAATCAGTCTTGAGTCTTCCTTTTCTGGCAAAGAAACGAAAAAGAATTCAAGTAGAAACATTTCCTAAATATCAGAAATGTAACTTTGAACATCACACTATAACTTTGTATCATAAATTTAAAGTAAAAAGAAAGAGGCCGTTTTGTATAAACCTTGATAAAGAATAGAAACTTTCTCTGTCAGCACAGATTTAGCCCCAACTGTCTTTTTTTAATGGACCCGAGTCTGAATAAAAAGATTGATTGATTGATTAATCACGATCAAAAAATGCCAGCAGTTTATTGCATTGTCAGGTTCTAATAAACACACAAAAATGTAGAAAAAAAGGTTAATTTTAACCAAATATTTGCAAAGGAAGTGCATAAGTCTGAGGTGTAACAAAAAATAACTTAATACGTCTTTAAAAGACAAAGCTTATGACAAACACATTTTTCTTGTGATTCAAAACATTGATTGTGCAACATTGTACTATTTTCTATAATGTAAACGATGAACAGAAAATTAGAACTTCAGCTGTAAAGTTGGCACAATTAGCTTATTTAAAACTTGGTTTGAAATGCAATTATGTAATGAAAACAATGTACAGCCATTTTTCACAGCAGCAGTAGAACGTCAGTAACAAAACGCAGTTATTTTTTCTGTACACTTTGTTAGTTTATCCAAACCTTTTCCTCTTTCACATTGAGCCACTGCTGACACACAACAGATTCTCTATAATAGCAGAGGAGAGAGAAGCCCTTCTTTTCTGAATCAAGTGTCCTGAGAGGGAGAACAGTTTCTCACAGGGCACAGTGGTGGCAGGAGAAGAGAAATATTTGTGAAGAAGGAGTGCTAGTTTACCGTAGGAGTCCTTTCTCTTCAGCCACCAATGCAGAGGCCATCTCAAGTTTTCATTCTGACTTGTAGAGGTTCAAGATCCCTCGGATGGTCTCCGCTTCTTTGTCCGTGTCTGAATCAGATGATGCTTGTAAGAAAATCTTCTTCTTCTTTGCTGGCACATCTGTTGTTTCAGGAGTCTTGGGGATGTCTTCCTCTTTTAGTAGCTCTGGTAAAGGACTCCACACTTCACCTCGCTCAGATTAGGGCAGGCATTTTAAGTCCTTGAATCTCAGATCAAGAGCAGTTGCCATCTTAAGCCAAGAGAGATTGGCATTTTGTCCTCAGAAAAGGCCTTTTTTAGCCGAACTATGCTCACCGGATCATCGTCTGAAGGCTCCATGACTCTGAAGAGGTGGCACAAGGCAGGCAGCACAGCTGAGTAGGAAATTATGTTGTCCCCACCCAGTATTTCCGTGACATATCTGTAAAGAGTGGAATAATGGGTTAATTCATTCGTGCACTAGTGCACTTAAAAATATTAAGATCAAATCAGGACTAAAATGGGTCAAAAAAAGGCTCTAAAATTGATCTAAATGTGACTAAATTGTGCTGAACTGAGTGTAAACCATGACTAAACTAGAATAACACCTAAACTAAATGTATGACAAAAGCATAAATTAAATAATCTTTAATTAAAATGAATAAATCATAAAATTCCTGGGGGCCCTCACTGGTCTACGGCATACAAATGGTTCATACATTCATTTAAATAAGCAATAACTTATATAATCAATAAATCTAATTTCTAAAGAAATAAATAGAATATTCACCTGCTTGGTTCAAGAAGCTCTGCCAACTTCTTCAGCTTTGCAAGCGAAGCTTCTGTAAACAAGGAGATTTTGCTGTTTTGTTGCAGCAATCGGTGCCTTATTTTGCTGGACCCGTTTGATCGTCTCTAAAGTGGAGTTCCACCTAGTAGGCACGTCTTGAACGAGGGATCTTGTTTTTGTTTAAGTGCTACCTGTATTTCATTTAGCTCTCGAGTACGGGATGGACTGTGCTTAAAGCGACCAACTATTTTTTGGCATTTGGCCAAAACTGTGTCAAAGCCACTGTTACGCAGTGCAACATTGATTGATCACATTGCACGGCAGATGTTCATAGGGAAGCTGTCTAACAGCTGCTGTCATATTGCGTGCATTCTCTGTTCCAAGTGTTGAAATCTTTTTGTCAATACAGTAGTCCCTCGCTGTATTGCGGTTCACCTTTCGCGGCCTCTGTTTCGTAGATTTTTTTTACAGTGCAATTTTGGATGCATTTTTTTCTACAGTATATGAACGCGCATTGTGTTCTGTGTCCTGATTGGCTAATGCTGCGTTCACCCACCAGCCCACCAGTGACACATCCAACTCAGTGAGTTTCACTGCCTGCTGAAGCGAGGAGGTACACTCCTTTTTCTCCTCTCATAAACATAAACCACCAGCGAAAAAAGCTGGTGTGATTAGCGGCTAATGCTATCCTAGCTCAATGCCGACTTTCAAAGATGAAAACTACAGAGAGAACTTTTACCTGCTACTACCACCTCCTCACTGATTCTCCTCCACGCCAAATCCTTCCTAGTCCGGTCCTGGTTATAAAGGCCGTGTCAACAGCTCCAGGTGGTCACACACAGCTTCTACTCCATGGTTTAATGGGTGAACAGACCGATGTCCGTGTTGACGGCTTGACGTCATCGTCAACAAAGACTGAATGCCTTCGGCATCAATGTCTGATCGCTAGCAGTTTGACTCTGAAGTGCTGTATGTTGGAAAACAAATGAATGTTTTAATGTTTAAACAAGAGAGAAATGTTAATTCCTGTTTGAGAAAAGTGTATAAAGTGTGTGGTTTTACAGCCTTAAAACATGTATAACAATTGTAAAAAATAAAGCTGACTACTTCGCGGATTTCGCCTATTGCGGATTATTTTTAGAACCTAACCCCTGCGATAAACGAGGGACTACTGTAATTCATTCACGTGCAATGGTTTCAAAGTGCTCCGTGCAGGCCCCAGCATCATTGGATTTGCTCATCGTTAAAGAAAATGATTGCAGACTCCATTCATCATCAACAAAGTGATCTGAAACCCCCAAATAGTTCTTGTTTCGACATGAAGTCCAGTAATCTCCTGTTAGGGTGACATAAGATGCTTTCTGCAATATTTCATGTTTCTGAGCCCTTTTATTGTTGTACAGTGTGTCGATTTTGGAAAGAATGGATTTTCTGGCAGGCAGTTTGTATGTGGTGTCCGCCGTTGCAGTTTGAAGTACCTGATGCAAGCCCACATCTTCAACAATATTTGTAGCTATCCAACAAGCAATTGCGTTGGTTAACTTGGCATTAATCTGTTTGGAAAGCGCCCCCCTCTTGCACCAAACCTCTCCTCCAGAGTCGTAGTCCACCGGGTCTGCCTGATGCCGCCGCTGAACCCGGATGCTTCGCTTGTACATGGTACATTAGAGCTGCTATCCAGAGTTTCTGAGAAATGTCTCGATGTCCCACCCTAAACAGCCTCACTTCCTCTGCAATCTACCAGAAACCAAGCCTCTACTTTTCTGCACGCGCATTGCGTAACATAACAAGGCTGCACCGGGTCGCATTGATATTGTAGGTCTATGGGTCAGGTAAGAGCCAAAATCATATTTACCTGTTTGCTGTTGTGACGCGCTGCCTTGTTTCCGTGCACAGTAACGCATTCACTTTGATTGACAGTCTCAAAAACAGGAAGTCGAAGCCTATTGGCTGGGCACACTCGGCGTTCATTTCCATTTGTATAGGGGTCTATAGGACAAAGGAGGGACTTATATACAGTACATTAATGTATATAAATGACCACCGGCAGTAGACCATAGTAAAAGACTTGTTGGCTATTTTTTCGCATTTCAAAAAAATCATACATAAACATAGATTTCTCAGAAACTCTGGATATCAGCTTTGAGGAAGAAACACTGCGGTGTTAATTAAATTCCCCTTTGCAATGCACACAATCTTTGTCTTGTCCACATCCTCTCCTGGCGATACTTTAAAGCTAAACTGTCCAAGTAGAAGCGTGTGTTTTGAGCGTTCCAATGCTAGCTCAGGCTGTAGCAGTATTAGCTACAGGAAACGCTAGTTGTCTTCTTCTGCTCTGTATGGAGTTTATCACTGTACTGCACCTGGGAAGGAGCGGTGGTCAAATGAATCGATGCGTTAATTAATTTTAACGTATTAATATGGATAAATTTACGCAAATCGTTAACACGCTAATTTTCCCGGCCTTAATAAACATATCATATAATAAAAGCCTTTCTTCTTGTGCGATAAAACAAGAAATACAGACAAATTGAACACAGAGCGCTTAAAGAAGAGTCAAAAGGTCTCTGTATTTACATTTGGGCATAAATGAGCGTTTATTGACACTGACCTCAGGGTGAGACATATTTATAAGGAAAGACCAGAAAGGTCAGAAGTAAGGATTTAATGAAGTTCAAAACGTAGATGCACAAAGTTTGATTGGTAGCATGAGCAAACTGCTAAATAAAATAAAAAATAAATGTATGTACTGTACTCTATGTTTGTGCACTGATGACTGCCAAAGCATTTTAACACTGTCATATTGTGTTCATCCATCATGTATTTCCACCTGCTGCTGGAGATAAATATTATTTGAAATAATAGATTAGGAGCTTAATTAAATTTTCAATTACACTTAAACAAATCCCACGCTGTATGTAGTTTATCTTTGCAGCAAAGCTTTGTTTACCTCAGAATGTTCTCTTCTCTCTGCTCTCCAAAGTCGAGTACACAAAGCAATATTAAGTGCAAGATTATCCTTTATTTTGAAATTAAATACCACTTTCAGTTTTAATTCATCTATTATTTGTATATGCAATAGCTCTGACTATACGTAAGTAATTTTATTTCCTTTTGTACCAACTATCTAAAGAGACTTTGGTTTCAGATCCATTTTCCTCAGAGCATTAAATTATGTTTTAATGAAACAAAACTAATCATTTCAAATGCAGTTGATTCCAAAAGGACAAAAGTACAAGAATGACCAACTTCACTGATCAAACTTTTTACACTGGTTTCATCTGGTTTCAAATTGACCTTAATGCTGAAGTTTACACTCTCGGAGGTTGTGTCTAAGGTAAATATTTGTCATAGTGCCTTTCTGTCTCTCTCATCAACGTTTCGCTCTATATTGTCCATCCATCTTTTAACAACGAAGTGAAACATCCATTCAATAAGCACACAGAGGAGAAAAGAAGGTCATCCTGAGTTCAGGTGTCCAGAAGAAGAGTAGAATGTTTTTTAAAGTCGAAAAAGGAAAAGAGAGATTGATTCACGCTGTCTTTCCTGTGACTGGGATCTGGCACTCGTTGGCTGATAATATATTAAACTTATTTAAAAAATCCAACACTCCCCATGCTCATTATAAGGAAGGTTGAGGTTCAAACTCACATGTGAGTGAATACAAGCACATCACAATGAATCAGTGTGTATATGAGCATATACACAGTATATGAGTTCTGTTTTCTGGGCTGTCTCAAAATGACGGATATCTCTAATATAAGCTCATCTATTTTTGATTGGCAAAGCTGATTGAACACTGTTTAGAGCCGCTGTCACCATGTCCTAGTTTCACACTCGTGGATCTCCCTCAGCGGGTAATCAAGGACTTTGAAAACAGTGCGATGAAAGGAATTTAGACTGATCATTCAGTTAATCATCGCTGAAAACAATCTATCAGCCAACAATGCTTCAAGACAAAAAATTCTTTTAGTCAGTCTGCGGTCAACCAACCGTTTGATAATGATCGGAGGAGTGATACAGTGAAGCCAGACCAATGGGACTGTGAATAAAAAACTAAACACGGTGATAAACAATGTTCTTTTTTTTTGACATTTTCTTTTCTTGTCATAGTCATTTTTTAAATTGAAAATAACTAGACTATGACTAATTAGAAAATACATGTGTACAAAACATATCAAAATATATTGGTTTTTTTGTCATTTTATGAAGACAAAATTATAATTTTGTCACAAGGGACGAAATACAATCAGAGCTGTGATAATGTGCGCATTACAAACATTAATGGCGTCCCATATCAAGTTGATGAATGGTAATTGAATCTTTCAAAAATGCATAAACTCTTGTATATTTAACTCTGTAACAGATTTAGTTGACTGAAATGTCATTTAGTTGAATAAAACTAGACTATAACTGAAATAGTCCTGATGACTAAGTTTTGACTTAAACTAAGTTGCAAAGACTGAGAGTAAAACTTAAGGTGCTTTCACACATACAGTATAGTCTGGTGGACTCGATGTGGTTCAGGCGGTGAATCTGCAACATTGTTGATTTTTTAAATTTAGTCTGATCTGCTTTCACACTGCTCTTTGCCAAGCGCACCAAACTTTCTGAACAACATCACGCAGGAAAAACAGTCAGTCGCCTATTGGACAGAATACTTTGGTCTTCTTCTTCATTTGAGTGAAATACTGACAAAACGAAAACAACACTTTGGTCAGAAAAATACATTTTCCAAGGGAAAAACAAACCCCCCCAAAAAAGTAATTAATAATAACTCATAATGACATGATCTTCAAACTTGCGCTTATGCTCTACATAAATACAGAACTATGCGACGTCGCCATTGACACAGGCAAAAAATAGAACCCGGAAGTGGAGAGACACTCGCAAATCTCAGCAAAAAGAGCTTTAAAAATGAGAAGACAGTGATGAAATGGACCAGTAGCTGGCTGGACAGATGTAGGCAGTACAGTCCGTTACTTTTACAGTGCTCCTACAGTGTTCGCGTATGCGCAGTGTGAGAGTTTAAGGTAAGCCAGTCCGTGGCATTGCTTCAATTGTGAGATAGCCTCACAAAGAGTGACTGGATTTCAAACATGTTTGATTTCCTTATGACCATACGGTTGCTGATCGTGAGGTATTAATCACTTCTTGTGACCCCATGCATACTACACGATGCACGACACATGATCTAGAAGAGACTCGCACGATCCCAAAAAATAGATGCACGAGTAAAAAATCGGCGCAAAATGGGCCAAAAACCGCAGTGTATGCCTGCCTTTACAGAGGACCAGACTTTGCTTGTTTGATCCATACCAGGCTTCGAGTGAGCTTTCACACCACTGCAAAAAGACTATCAAAGGACTATCCGAGGAAACGAAGCATGGAGCGTCAACCGAGTCTCACTCTCAACTCGTCACATATTTGTGTTTTTTTTCTCAAACACAGCACATAGTTTATTATTTCAAATATGTCCATTTTCAGTTGTTGATTCATTTGAGTGCACGCTATGTAAGTAGCATTCAGTGTAATGTCAGTACTATTTTTCTCAGTTGAAACTCACCGTATTTTGTTTGGTTTGCAGTAGGGATGTAACAATTCACTCAACTCCCGATATGATTCGATTCACGATACTGGGTTCACGATACGATTCTCTCACGATTTATTTTACAAAATGGGACTGTTGACAAATGATGATTGAAAAATATTCCTTTATATTTTTGGGGAAAAAAAAAATAGAAAATACTGTACTCTTTTCCTTTTATTTTTCATTGTCAAAAGAATCCCTTGATAAACTATTCAAAACAATGCAATTAACCTAAAAAATAAATCTTGAATGAAATAAATAAAGGAATAATACAAATGAAGAAGAAGCCTATTAATTTAAATTCTGGTTCTATAGTAAACAATGCAAAACTGCATAATAGTTCTTTTTCTTTTTAAAAGTGGAACTGAAAATGTGTTTTGTGCCTTAACAACTGGACTTTAAAAAAAAAAAAAAAAAAAACAGCCTACATTGTATTTACGTCAGATATTTGTTTAGACCAGCAGAGGGCGCTGGTAACCCAGTGGTCGGTTGGCATGCAGCTATTCTGTGCAGTGAAGAAGAGATGCTATGCTAGCAGACAGAGCTAACAGAAAAATGTGACTTTTACAGATATTCACGTAATATTACAGATATTCTTTCAGTGCTAAAGGGGTAAGGAATCATTTATGAATATGTTTAAGAGTAGAAGGCGGCCAGAAAGAAAGTAGTAGCAGATTCCGCCCGCCGCCTCAGCATTTGGACAAGAGAAGGATGAATATATAGCGCCCTCTGCTGTTTAAAAAAAGTACTGCAATAAAATTTTTAGAAAATCGATGTGAACCGTGATACCTATGAATCGATTTTTAACTGCCTTACGATTAATCGTTACATCCCTAGTTTGTAGCTCTCCCCAGAATATAAAGAAAGTGGCATCATCCAACATAGCTGCTAAAGGAGGGCGGACTTTAAGCAGAAGCTACCATCTTGGGGAGCCGCTGGGGGCTTCAGTAATTTGATAGGGAATTAGAAATGTTAGTATACATTTATATTTGAATATCTTATATATTAAACCCCACCATGTGTGTCATTTGTTAGGTCAGTTAAGAGACGTTAAGTTGCTGTTTTTTGTGTTGACCTCCGTTCATCAGTTTTGTTTGGACTTACTTTACTGGTGTGTTTTTGTTAAATAAACATTTTTGAAAAATACACTTGTGTTCAAGCCTTTGCTGTTTTGTCCCTGACAGCGTGGACCAGATAGGTACTGTAAATGTGAAAGCATCCTAAGATAATCCACCACTCTCGACATCCAAGTGGCCTTTTCTATATCTGCAGCAATATTTAGAAACATCTATGATACACTATACTTGTTTCTCTTTATGACTTCTATTATGAGGTCAGTTATGAGTCTTTCACCTGGGGATCTGAAGGTCCAGGCTTCGTCATCATCAAAGTGTGTGTCTCCAGCGGTAAAACGCTCTCCTGGGAAAAAGGCATGAGCCACGGTCCCTCCCGGCCCATCAAAGGGATATCCATCATTGTGATCGGCCTTAGTGAAGTCGATCTGGATGTCTGCGTCACTGCCGGCAACCTCGTGGAAGTTAAGTGGAGCGATATCACTCCAGACCTTCAAGGCATAGTAGATTAGAGCTCTGACCGTATCCCTGCCCAGTACGGCTGAATCCTTGGGGAAAGTCCTCACTCTGAAACAGAGATGTTTGTGAGAGTTAACATCATAGATAAATGACACCACAAGCCACTCCCAGCAGCCCAGTGTCCTCAAATCTACAGGTCATTACAGCAAAATTGTTAAAACAAACATGTTTCATGAAACAACAATCCAAATGTTAGTTTTGTCTTAGGTTTTAAAGTTCAATGTTGAAATATTTACACTGGTATATTCTAGATCTATTGCTTGTGTTTGCTTTATAATACCAAAAGCCAGCTTGAATCAGCAGGACACAAATATTGACAAATCTGCATTTCTGATCTGAAAAGTGCTACAGAACACAGCAGTGGCATTCTGCACAGCCACCCACAGAGTTTATACTAATTAAATCACACAGAAGGGCAGCAAAAGCAGTCAAGACCTTATTTAATAGTCATCATTCAATAAATCAAAGCGTGAAAATATTGCACTAATATTCCATCTCAATGACTAAGCAGACCTTTTAGTCAACAAAGAAAACTTTCTCTTGAAGTCTATACATTATAGCAAGGGTTCTCCACTGGTCTTACACTGAGACCCACATTTTGCCACCGTCAATAAATCGCGACCCACCTTTTTTTTTTTTTTTTTTTTCAAAAAAAACACTTTTTAAAAACATAAATCTATATATTTTCCTGTGACAAGTCAAAGATGAGAGTCACCAAGTATTTATTATTGACCAGTTGTTCGCGACCCACCCATTACAGGTCCGCGACCCCTTTTTGGGTCCCGACCCACCAGTTGAGTATCCCACGCATTATAGCATAGCTTAAGCTTTGATCATCAAGCTTATGTTTATTAGCAGAATACCAAAGCACGGTCAGAAACCATTTATTGTTTTATATGTCGTCATACTCGTCTTCTGCTCGTTCCAAAAAGCAACCAGTGTCTTTTAATAAAACATAAGCCCCTCCCCCTCTCAACAAATAGTTTCTAATGGGTCAAAAATGTAATTGTTACTTTCCTTCTTCAAAATGCATAAAAAATGACAATAAAATGCAGAATACCACATTTTTGAACAGTAATAATAAATCAATATGATAAATAAAAAATACAACAAAATTAGAGGTATTCTTGGCCACACCTTTCACAATGTCACCCAACCCCCCACAGTTTGAAAACCACTGCTTTACAGGTGACCTTAAGTGTTTAAGGCAGAATTTCAGATTTAATGGAACACTTTTAAGGGGTTTAAATAATAAATATTGTTTTCAGATTTTTACCCTTTTCAGATTACACTTTCTCTCCTACTTTTTTGTGCCTACAACCAAATAACAACATTTTTCATCTAAGTTTTATTATTGTTGCTATTACTGTTGTTGCTGTTGTCATATTAATAGCAGCACTAGTGGTCGTAGTAACCCCCTTTTGACAAAAGGCAGCACGTTGGTGTAGTCATGGTTACCAGAGTTGGGGTCAATCATAATTGTAATCCCATTATTTATAATTAATAACAATTATGATGTAATTTTAATTGGGGAAAAAAAAAATACTGTTGTAACCATAATTGAATTGTGATTGAGTTCAGGTAATTGACTTTGTACTTGTATTTGGCATAGGAATTATATAAAAAGTGTAATTCACATTTCAATTAAACGCAAATCTAGGGAACAGTGTTACAGTTCTACGTTAGTTAATACGTAAGTTATACAATGACATAGTTTATTAAAATGTGTTTCATATCAACTTTTCCCACTACCTGTCAGTTCTCTTGAGGATAATTTTACCATTTTTAAAAATAATTTACATCTAGGGGTATACTGACAGAAAAAAGGCTCAGACGTCCACACCAAAAATATTATTATAACCAATATTTTCATTGATTAGGAAGTCTAACAAGTTAACCAGGAGATGAGAAACAAATAAGATGATAAATAAAATTTTTTAGTGTATTTTACAGCTGATTTAAGATGTGTCAAATTGAGATGCCAACACAAGAAGAAAGTTATGTTTTATGGGGTGATTCATTAAAGGCTCAGTAATTAAGATTAATTGTAAGTGAGCTTTAGTAATTGAGAATGTAATTGCAATTTACTTAAGAAGTAAAACATCATAGAAATCATTGAAATTTTAATTTGAAAAAATGCCAGTCACCGTAATCGCAATTGAGTTACAATAGAACATAGATAATTGAAGATGTAATTGTAATTGAAAAGTGTAATTCAACCCAAAACTGGTGGATACCATGTCTGCTAATACTGGGGTTTGCTCCTACCATCCTGTATGTTAGTTTAACTGGAGTCTCCAACTTGCCTGTAGGATTTAATGGGAGTGTGTGTTTGTCTGTCTGTTGATGTTTGTTCTGTGATGGATTGGTGCCCTGTGCAAGGTGTAACCCCCCTCCCTGCTGAGCACCTGTTGAGAGTTGGAGATAGGTAGCAGCAGACGCCCTTCGACCTTAACCAGTCAGAAGATAAATGAACATTTAGATGTACGATAAAGAAAATCTAATTATGTTGAAGAGAATTGAAACAGAGAAGCAAATTATCTCTACATAAAAGCACAAGAACAAGGACTGAAAAGCACCTACTTTACAGAAAATATACCAGTCTGTTACGATGCTTCAGGTGCTACCGTACAATCTGTTTGGTGATGATGTTTATGAAATACACTGCATTAAAATAATAATAATGTGAAGAAGAAGAATGTGATCCCTTTTATGAACCAAAAATGTCTCATTCCACATCATTGTAACGATTTCCTCCTGGAGCTAACATTAGGAATGTACACTATCATAAATAAAAATACTCAGACCTCTTTTTCCCTTGCTGTAAAACGACCTCTCTTCTCACGTCGCCCGCTTTATCCGCTCCTTTTGCTTTCTATACATCATTCTTTGCACACTCTGACTTGTCTGCTTTTGCACAATCCTCTCGCCGTCTTTCTCTCCACCAGAGCACTTTGTCTAAATACAAAAAGCAATTTGGCTGTTGCTTGCTGCTCTTGGAAATGTAATCAGTGAATGTTGCTGGTGGAGAGTATCAGCAGTGTGAGCGCTGCAACATCCGAACACTTCAATTTGCTTAAAGTCTGTGAGGAGATGGACAAATGAATGAAGGTGTGCATCACGTCGGCTTTCAATTTGAAATAACAAGTACAAATTACAGGTATTGAGGAGTACAATTAAATACTTAATTGCATTGCTCTGCAGTAATTCGAATTTTGACCACATTTTGAACATTACTAAATATGAGGAGTGGAGTTGACTGTACTGTTATGCTTCATATTTCATTTTATTTGTGCAAAAGGCAAATGGTAGATTGCATGTTCTCTCCTTAAACTAGATGACACATCCTGAATATGCTGATGGTAGCTATCAAACATGGCAAGACACGGTACATCCTTTAAAGAGTAGAGTGTGTGTGTGTGTGTGTGTGTGTGTGTGTGTGTGTGTGTGTGAGTGGGGCATAATGGTGTTGAAAACTTTTTAATATTTCGTTATATAATATTTTACATTAAAATAATAATAAATAATAATAATAAAAAATATAATCTAATACATATTTAATTTTATTTAATATAATGTTATTATTATTTGTTATTGTTGTATTATTATTACTTATTACTACAGTGTTTCTGGTTGGTTTGTTTTCGCACCATACACTAAGTCAAATTCCTTGCATTGTTATTAAACTATACTTGGCAAATAAAACTAATTCTGATTTAATGTAATTAAAAGCTGAATTTAAACATTAATCATTGCAAGTGTCAAAGTACTAATTTCCATCTCTTCACCAAAGTAAAATGTAACAAAGAAGCCAATCTATCAGGAGTGTCCAAACTACGGACCAACGTTATGCGTGTTGTGGGAAATGAGTCTAAAGCACATGCCCGAACAGATCGGTTGCAATAAACTCTTTGTCCGTCATTTTGACCGGCAGGGTCATAAACTTTCCATCTATAATCTATCACATTAAGTTTTATGAAGATAATGACAATCAATAGCATTTAACTTTCATACATTTTTAGTATGTATTGAGTCTGCTGAACACCGTGCCATCACACATCAGGCAGACAAATACATGTAACTATTTCTCTACAGTGACAAAAACCACTGACTGTGGCCTCAGTAGCTACTTATGAACAATTGAATTAAACTATTACACAGATCACCTGCTGTGTGGCTTAAAAGCACAGTCTCACTGCTTCCTCCTGGCCCGCACAAACTCATATTATGTGCCTGCTTGTGCGTAATCAAACGTCTCAAGTGGAATTGCTGCAGAGGCTATTAACATAAGGTTTATGAAATCCGGCTTAATGAGAGGTCTACAGGACTCTCTGAAAAAGGTGCTTTCTTGATCTGCACACACTCGGTTCAGTGGGAGGAAAACTCGAAGCAAGGCTAATAAAAAAAAGTATTATGCCTTTAACACCATCTTGTTTTAGGAAAAAAAAAATATGATAAAAGTGCCGATTGATGCTCGGTTTAATTAAACATTGTCATTTTCTTTTTTTTTTACCTTGTCTGCACATGCTGTCGGAGGTCAACGTGTAGTGCAATCTTTTCTCAACAGCTATGCATAATTTATTATTGCAATTAAATAAATACATTTATTTTATTACCCAATTGTGACCATCGCCAGCATTCTCTAAGGAAGGGTAAGAAACACTTTATTAAAGGGAGAATATAAAAACAGAAGGCAAGAGTTAAGCCTGATTTAAGGTTCTGCATAAAATCCCCCGCCGTAAACGCACATAGGCGTAGACCCCCTCCCCCGTAACCTTATGTGTGCCTCCCAAAAATCCTGGCTATTCGTCATCTAGGGCTGTGATTGGTCAGCCTCGGTCACTGTCTTTTCCAGTCACACCGCCATGACTGAGTCAAAGAGAGAACTGAGACAAAGTAAAAGATACACTTTTATACTCTGTTTAAGATTTTCCTATATTTATATTGAAAAATAAAGTGCCCGTTTGGAAATCGTTGTTTTAACGTTTGTGTCCAACAAAACACACATGGTTTGGTACTGTAGGTACAGTAACTAATAATCCAAAAATAAATTACATTTTAAGATGCATGAAAAATATAAAACTTATTTTTTTGTGACCAGAAGATAAACAAGGGCTTTTTAATGCTCATTTGTAACAACAACAACACAGCCACAACACCCTAGCGGCAGGGCGGCCAATGGCATAGCGAGGCGTTCCCTCTACGCAGAGGTAAAAGAGCCAACCTCCTCATCATGTTGACGGCAAGCCCCATGCGTAGGTCCTGACACTGAACCTTAAACCTCGCGCCTTAGTGAGGGGGAAGGGAACAGGGAAGAGGGAGTCAAGGTAGGACAATGGAACTGGTAGGGAAAAGTCAACTATTTTAAGTTGAGAGTGTGAAGTGATGCTACACTTAACTTCCCTAACCCCTGTGTGATTTATGTGGTTGGTAAATGTATGAGGTGAAATTAAAGGAAAGGTGATGGTTATAGGTGTGTTTCAAAATGGAGGGATTGGCAGGGAATTTGTCACATCACCTATTTATAACTCCCGTTATTGAAAGGTGTTGTGATGAATTTGGTGCCTGACCAAATCATGTCTCCAGGTAAAAAGGAAACTCTGAGTGCTGACATCTATATCCGTAGGTGTTAGACATCATCTGCAAAAGTGTGAACAAAAGGGGGTCTGATCAAAACTGGGACAAAACCAACGTAATGAGAATCCCAGAGAGGAAGAGAAAATTAAAAACATAAATGTTCAGGTCATGACTAACAGCTCAGCTTTGACCTTATCAGTGGAAAAAGTTCAAACACCCCTGCACTATATGAAGTGATCCAGCCTGGAAACTTATATGGACATCAGTGGGTACCAAACATCTGAGTTGCCATAGCAACCCGAAGTGAATTCTTTAAGGCGAAGATATTCTTTTCAAATGCCACAGAGTAAGAGTTGTAACCTTTGTTCTTTGCGCTCTCCTCTAAAGCCTTATTATGCTGCTCACACGTTTCAAACACACTGGTCCATTGTGTCCATTTATGGTAAACATTTAAGCCATAAATATGTTAGAAATGAATTGCTGTCAATTCATTCAAACTTAGCAACTAAAAGTCAAGGTTCAGCTGATGGAAGGACACAGATGGATTTACTCCGTATAAAACAGACTGTGTTCTCGACCCACAGCAGGTTCTCTGGGTGTTGTTCTTTGAAATCATTTCAAACATTCTTTTTTTATTGAACGTCTTGTTGTTTTTATCGACTTCTCCCAGTGTGTGAGCTGGGCTTTATCACACAAGTAAACAATGTAAAAACCCAACCCGAGGAAAGGCAGATATTAATTGCAGCCAATGTAGACAGAGAGAAAAAGAAAGAAAACATACAGAGAGATTTAAAATGAGGCATCAAATAAAAGCATGTGAGCCAAAGGGAGCCTAACAAGCCCAGACAGAAACTATCCTCTTGTAGGAATATCTCTGACAACTCCCCATGGCTTCCTCGTCTACGGTTCTAACTTTAGTCCCTTTAACACAGTCTTTTCTTTATATGGATGATGAGTTCCTGCTGTTTCTGTGCGTCTTTGTGTTACTACACTCAGGGCTCAGTGATCACATAGAAACATTTCCATCTCTGACAGTCACCTTATTGTCTTCTCCTCAAGCACAAAAATGTTCAACAATCAAACGATTTTTTAAAGTGACTTCCTATTGGGACACGCCAGGTCACATACTTGTGTATAAGTTAGAGACACTGTGGAATCAAGTTATTCTTCATCAAATCTATCAAAATATGGCTATGGTGTTACAATACTAGAGTGTAATATCAGTCCAAAACTTATAACTTGTAAAATAACGAAAAACAGAGGATTCCAAAAAAATATAATTGATAGAAAGTTGGGAGGATTTAACACTTTGAAGCAATTCCCATCATCACATAGAACTCACTCAAAGCTTTCAAGTTCTTCAAACTGCATATATGAAATAAAGAGAGAGGACCATTTCCAAAAACCTGATGCAAGTGCCACTTTTAGAAGAATTATCTCGTGCAATTAAGAGAAAAGGTTTTAGTGACCAAAAAAATAAAAAAATTAATAAATAAACGTATTAAATGTATATATATATATATATATATATATATATATATATATATATATATATATATATATATTGGTTGCCAGCAAGTTAAAACGTGAAGTCTATGGAAAAACCAGATGATATAGAAGTCCTTATAAAAGAAAAAAAACCCAGTTTTTCAGCCCTGCTTTCCAAGTATTGCACTACTGCAAACATTCAAGGTGAAGCTCTCTAAAAATTTCTTTTCTGTAAAGAGACCCTAAAAAAGTTTAGAAATCCTTGCCCTGAAACAATCATGGAGCCTATTTTGCCATGATTGTGCAAATAAGTGATGACTTCTAACCGTGCATTGCCTGCTTACATACAAACATTTGTCCAATCTACACTACCGGTCAAAATTTTCAGAACACCACACTTTTTCCAGTTTTTTACTGAAAATTATTCCGTTCATTGTGTTACTGCACTCTGAAATGAAAGCATAGAACAAATAAGCAATTTGAGTTGAAAAAGAAATCACGGAATCCATGAACAATGGATCACCTGGTCACCTGATGCTCATGAGTGTTCCAACACTGCTTTTATGCAGACAGAGGGGGTTGGAAGTTACCAAGAAGTTTTCAAGGCTGATTCAACCTTCATTGCAGCAGAACAGCTTTATATTGTTAACCCAATCTGTGTTCCATGAAAAAGGCCTACTTCTGGCTGTTCAGGACTCACCTTTCGTACCATTTCAAGCTATTCATTGGACTTGCACGACTTGAATTGCAATAAATAACTGGAAAAATGAGGGTCTTCTAAAACTGTTGACCGGTAGTGTATGTACTGTATGCCTTGTGCTGTAGAGACACTTTGGATGCTTTTAAGTTCTAATCTCTAGACTAGGGTCGAGTAACTTTGAACACAGTGAGGGTCACAAAAAGATGATTCTCTGACGCAAGGGCCACAATATTATAGCATCATGTAAGCATTTAGAGGTTTGATAAATCTGAACATTAATATAGGAAAGAACAAAAAGGTTTGGTCTGTTTTTGTTGTGGTTAAGTATATTTCTGTTGTTGTTTTGTGTATTTTTGTTGCAATTTTGTACATTTGTATCTCATTTTGTGTGTTATTGGAGTCAATATGTGCATTTTTTGACTGTTTTGTGTGTTTTTGGAATTTGTCACTTTTTATGTTGTCACTGTATATTTTATTTGTCAGTCTGTGTCTTATAGTGCTTGTTTTGTTTGTTGTTCTGTTATTTTTGCGTTTATTTATCATGGTCGTATGTGTTTTTCGAGTAAATTTGTGTATTTTTGGTTTCCTATTGTACAATTTTCAACGCATTTTTTAAGAGTCATTTTGTGTATTTTTCTGTCCTTTTGTGTGTTTTTAGAGTTATTCTGAACGTTTCCTTTGGGGTCACAAAAAATTTAACCGAGGGCATATGTGGTCCCCGAACCATCAGTTGTCCAAGTCTGCTCTAGGCAAACACTAACTAAGATATGTGAAAACAAATATGCTTCATAGTTGTTTTCCAGCAGATTATATTTTTATTTAGATAAAAAGCTAAAATGAAGCAACAGTTTGTATGGAAAATAATCACAATTACCTAGCAACACTTGCCCAATTGCTGTGCACTTGGCCAATGGTAAAATATATTGATATTGAATCTCATTTGGTGTGCAATTGGGGTGAAAATGTGAGTCGATCTCTCCAACATTGACTGTGGAGACATCTGAGTTCATAAAACCAGAAGCACAGCTTGCCATGTGTCCTCACTAGAGCTGTGTGTGTGGATCATTGACCTAAAGCAATCACTGGTTTTGACATTCAGACCAGCAAGTGTGTCTGACTACACCTCTGTTTCCAGCACCATGCACATGGGTTTCTGCAGCAATGGGCTCAATGCATGCAGGAACATGACAAAATTTCTGCTGAAATGTCAGGAAGGCTGTTTACTTCCGGCGATCACTGAATGCTACTACTGTGCTATGCTAGCGACCTCACCGCTCTGTTTAGTCATTTGATTTGCCTTTTATTATCACGTCTTTTAGGTATTGTTGTATTGTTTTACTATTTGTGTCTCCCCTTATGTGTAATACGACATGTAAAACGCCGCTCTTCAGCTCTTATTGTGCCTGACGTAACTTTAAATTCAAGTTGAAAATAATATATGATACAGAAGTTTATAATGCACCCCATAATCATGTTTATTCAGCTGTTAATAGTATTGTTTAGTGTCTTTAAATAGGTGTATATTTTTTTTATTTTCCAGGCTACCTGTGAGAAGCTGTAAACTGTGGGTGTGCAACCATCAGAAGTGGGTCACCAGTTAACAAAAATATATATATATATATATAAAACTCTTCTCACAACATCACTATATTTGTGTGGATTTACAATAATTCGGTCGTAAGTTAATGATCTTATATTGTCTGTTTCGCTGAATACAATACATACGTGTGCTGTGATGGGATGGCTGCATTTATTAGATGCTGGACACACGTGGGACACATAATAGGAGGTCAATGATGCTCAATGAAAGTGCACAGCATAAATCTCTAAGTGTAATGCTGTGTTCACACTGGATGCGTCACGAAATGTTCGTGCGTCCAGATTACATACAAAGTCAATGGATAGACGCGCCCAGAGCCTTCGCTGTGCGAGCGCGCTCCCGATTTTTCGTCATATTCGCAAGAGTTGAAAATATTGAACTCCTGCGACTGTTTCGCATGATGAAGTTTGGCTCCACAGATTGTTTAAAAAAGGTTCTTAGAGTCATTTGTGAACAAAAAGAATGATGGAGATAGCTTCTCCGTGGGTAAATTCAGGTAAACGCGGTCACAAGTTAACATGGAAACACTGCGTTTCCCCTGCGACCTCCAGTATACACGCTATTTAGAGATTAGATTAGTGTGTGCTGACAGCTGATCAGTGGACATATGGATTTAGTTTTTCTCATTGAAGCAGGATCGATTCCCAGTGGAAGCGACTCAAGTGTTTATTTATTTTCATGAGACAGATAATGTAGATTTTGTAAAATTATAATAAAAATAAAAATAAAGACACGTAACTTCCTGTTTACAACAGCCGCGGCGAGGTCACTTTGCACCGAGAAGTCTGGTGTTAAAAATGTGACGCGTCCGCATACAGAGCTGCAAACTCAATCATATAGTAACACTTAAAACAGTTGTACAAGGTAAATAAAAGCTACCCGGCATCGACGAGGGCGGCTTAGCTCCCTGGTCCTCTTTGACCACATCTGCCGTTGCTGCAGCAGCAACTTAAAATATAACACTGGTATTTCCACATTCTGAATGCCGCGAACGGAAATATCATTGCATCCTTACGCCAAACGCGGAAATTATGCGTGCACATAGCCCATTCCAGGAAGCATAATATCCTGGAACTTGGATAACACGAACATCTAACTTTGCATTGTGTAAAATACAGCTGAATCATGTTTTATGTCCAATGATTCCAGCAATTTTTTTCCATAATTTGTTTGGAAATGTAAAACTTAGATTGTGAACTATATAACAAGTTAATTTAACCTATTTGATCAGATCTTAGTGAATTTAACTCAAGGCCATTCAAAGTAAACTATATTTCACCCAAAACTTACAAACATGTCTGTGAATCATGGATGCCTCAGTTGTTGACCCTACAGTCAACATTAAAGCTGATATCCAGAGTTTATGTATGATTCTTTTGAAATACAAAAAAATACCTAACTAGTCTTTTACGATGGTTTACTGCCGGTGGTCATTCATATACATGAATGTATATAAGTCCCTCCTTTGTCCTATAGACCCTTATATAAATGGAAACAATAGCCTAATACGCCAATCAAAGTGAATGTGGAACTGTGCACGCGCGTCACAACAACAAACAGGTAAATATTATTTTTGGCTCTTACCTGACCCATAGACCTTAATCAATGCAACCCGATGCGAGTGCAGAAATGTCGAGGCATGGTTTTTGGTAGCTTGGGAGAGGAAGGTTGAGGAAGTGGAGCTGTTTAGGGTGGGACATCGAGACGTTTCTCAGAAACTCCAGATAGCAGCTTTTAGTCCAAAAGTCAACCT
This sequence comes from Gouania willdenowi, assembly GCF_900634775.1. NCBI lineage: Eukaryota > Metazoa > Chordata > Actinopteri > Blenniiformes > Gobiesocidae > Gouania > Gouania willdenowi. The sequence goes on from NC_041055.1 coordinate 17,290,245, forward strand.
CATTTTTTTTATAAAGCCAACACGTGGCACAGAGCAAAGCAGGAGCTCAGTGCGAGTGTCATAACCTGTGTGGGTGGTGAGAAGAAAACACGCAGTAGCCAACTGGCACAGGCCTATCAACAAAAAAAAATCCCAAGTGAAGAATCCACATGTTGCTTAAAATGTTGTTTGATGTTGCTCTTTATTTAATCTACTGTAAAGAAAAAAAATTGTTTTACATTATATCTGTGCAATGCAGTGTTCATTTTGACAGCAAATTTCAATGTTAGTTTCGGTCTTTTAGAGTCTTTAACTAAAATATGTATTTTACAATTTTTTTTTTTAATATAATTGTTATTTCATGATGTTATGGACACTCCAGAAGCTCTTATGAACATTTACTCTTACAAAAGCTACTAGTTACTTTCAGCCCCCATGTTTATTTTTGGTAATAAATCTTGCCACGGTTCCCTTGCGTACAGAAAACATCTCATGTAAACTTAAAAAGTTAGGCACAATTTACATTGCATTATGATACTGTTGCCTTTCCTATGTTCTGGCAAAGCTGTGCATTAGTTTAATGTGGTTGTTCGGCTATGATGTGATGCATTTGATTGTTGTCTGGTAATTACATTTTTTGTAGTTTCACAATGTCCGTGTATCATTTTAAAACCAAAAAAATAATAATTTACTCAGAAATGTTTTGGTGTAGAAATGTAACAAATGACTTTAATTCTTTTAAAATGTACTTAAGTACAAGTGAAATTACTGATTTAGAAATATACTATATGCTATAAGGGAAAGGGACGGGGACTGTGAGCAACACCTCTCAGACAGTCCATCAAACACAATCCTGGCTCTGATTGTTTTGTTTTTTTTTTACACAAACTACTAGTTTGATATAAATCTGTCCTTACATACTGACAGCTTTAGCAAATATGACAAAAAGTCACTTTCATAAGAGTCGCAGACTGCACCTTTAAAAAATGTAGGCGATGAAAACCATGATGAAAATCTTAAGACAACAAAATTTACCAGCGGTGCAATGGTGAGAACCCTCCTTAAAGTGCAAACGTGAATGTTTACCCAACTGTAAAGTTAGCCGAGCTGGAGCTGGTCTCACTTTCTATTTGCTCCACTTTGACGTGTGCAGCCAAAACGTGTGTCATCAAAATAATAACCTGACTTTTCCTTCAGAAATCTTGCTTAACCTTTAAAGGCTGAGGTTTTCTTATCTTGATTAAAAGGAGAAATAGTTTACATTACACCAGGTTACAGTTCAGCCCTGCCTACCACCTACATGAGGAAAAACACATTAAAAGACCTTGATGGATGAGCTGGATGGACATGAAGCTGATTGAATGCAACTTTTTTTCTCAATCAAGTAAGGATGCAATGACAAATAACCTTTTCCTCTGAAGTTCATATTTTTCTCCCTAAATCCCAACATACATGCACATACACAGACACAGATGAATAGAAAAGTGAGCGAAGGAGAGCAAGATACAGAGAGAAATGGATAAAGATAAGTCTCTTATGCCATCTCCCGCCTTCCGTCTCTCAGCAGCCTCTTACCTCCCGTGGCTTTGCTGCTCCAAAGAGACATGAGCTGACATCAAAAGTAATGCTAAAGAGCCCACACAAACACACGCACGCCTAATATTCACCTCCTGTGCTCAACCGCCCTCTGTACACATATTCTGATTACCCTGCAAATTGAAAGCTCATGCTGATGGAGTTTCAAATGCATGCATGCATGCATTCACAAAGGTAGGGAGGCTGGAAGACAATCACACACATGCAAATGGTTTCTCAACACGCGCACACTCTGAAAACACATTCTCTGGAGATGAAAGACAGGCTGTATGTGTCTCTCCTCGCTCCAAAAATCTTTCCCCCTTTTCAAAAAAAGATATCCCACTTATTCCCTGCAAGTCTGTCTTATATGTGACACTCATCAATTCTGCATCTGCAATGTGACAATACAACCAGCCCCTGAAATATATTGGTGTCTTGAATATTCCAATGGTTTTGCTCAACATTTTCACAGGTTATTGGGCTCAAATGAAACAAGAATCAGACAGATTAAGTCCGTCCATTTGTAAAATTACCAGTGATTTGTTTGAGAAGACACTCACTGTTTTATGTGGCACTTAGAATCCCACCTGCTTGTTAATCTTTCAATAATGTTTATGTATGGGCTTCTCCTCTAAATGTGTGTAGTGGTATTAGCTTTCACATCCATCCCATCTTAACGAGGAAGCCATGCTACCCTTGAATGTTTGCCAGTTCCTGCAACCTCAGATTCTATTTAGACACCACTGTCTTAGTCGCGAGTAGGGGTGGGACAATAAAAAGAGTTCACAATACGATAATGCTCACGATAATGACACAATATGATATTTTTGGAAAGGGAGTAAGAAACATAACCATGCTTCTTTTTGACTTTAACTCTGCACTTACTTGCATACTTACTATTGGAAAATATTTCCATCTTTGCATGAACTTTGCATAAAAAGTTTTTTTTTTTTTTTCTTTCTTTCAAATATTAACCATTTAAAATATGGACATGTTCTTTTTCAGCAATATTACCATTTCTACATTTTCTGGCAGCGATTGAGACCTTTGAACATTGACTATGTCTCCTGCATTTGAAAAAAGGCACGCTCACTTGAAACAGATGTAGCAGGAATGGAAATGCGAGGGGGGTCCTTGTGATTTTTTATTATCAAGATATAATATTGCTCGATAAATCATCCTACCTTTGCTACCTCTGATTCACAACATGAATGGTCTGATGATGTTAGCATTCTTTTTTTTTTTTTTTGGAAAACTTAAAAATAACAAGATCAGGGTTCTCACCAGCACTGTTGAGCTTAGGGGCCCACAATGGTGTAAGTTGGATCTCCTAATGAGTAATGTTGCCCCTTACAGTGCATTTTCAGCAGCAGAGAGGGGCTTTTCTGTTGATTTTTCTTTTTTATTTGGTACGTCGTAACAGGTGTACATTCACAATATATGGTGGACGCGTTTCTAGGGAGCTTCAGAGGTCCCGCTGTGCGTCTCGCGCCTCCTGTGCGGTGCGTTTTGACGCTGCGCGTTTTAAGATTTCAAGATTTGGACGTGTGTCCGGCGCCTCCATCGCTGCCGACGCTGGAGTTGGGATTGTTGAACTTTTGGGGCATATCGCGGCGAGTTGACCAATCAGGAGCTTTCCTCACACTAACTGGAGACAGATAGACAAGCGCTCTTCTGCTGGAATAGAGCGCCTGTAGTTGGTGTCCTGGTAGGAGATGCGAGCGCCGATGCGGGTCAGCAGGTTGTTAAACTAGGCATGGGAGAGACGAAAGTAGCACTGAAAGTGACTCTCGTCTGAGCACAGCTCTGGTGAATCCAGAAACACAGCCGAGGCGCAAAAAAAGGCAAGCCACTGTCTGCATAATGTAGAGCCGATGAACGGGAGTCGGAGGCACCGTGTTCAGCAAGGAACATCAAACTTTATTCTCCATTCACCCACACTTCTCTCTAGCCCTCTAACATCACAGTGCACACACTGAGTCACACCAAAGTACATCTGACCGGAAACACCGCCTCCTCAACATAATGTTCCCCACAACTTCAGTCACTGGGTGAATTATGAACGTAACTGATTGCCACAATTTCATCCATTGTATGAACACCACCGGCAACAGAGAAGCCCCTCCCCTAAACGTGCTCCCTTCCCAACTTGTTTGGACGCGCGTCCAGAGAATCTTTGACACTAAGCGTTTAACTAGGGGCGTGAGGAACGATTTTGACACCCGAAACGCATTTGGTGCGAATGCAGCATAATAATTGTTGCGCACTTGGCCACAAAAATAACATCCATGTCCATAACTGTTCTAATATTACTGCGGGTTCCACATAACGCCTCATTTAAATTTGAAAAGAGTGTCTTGGAACAAAATATTTCTTGTCTATACATTGTGAATATTCATTAGCGGAGGATCTAACTCTCGAACTCCATTAATCATGACCCTTCATCAATTCAACATATATAACTTTTAGCTTTAAAGTAAGATTGTAATTCAGATTAAAAAAAATTACGACTCAAGCTTTATTTCACTAAATTTGGTATTCAGAAAGTTAGAAATTTAAAAAACACAATGGCAAGAAATTTTAATTAATTGAGTCGTTTCTTAGTTTGACTGTTTTTAAGACCAAATCTGTAGATAACGTCTATTCCCATCATTTAGGCTTCATATAAGAAAATCACTTGCATTTATTTTTATGGCTCTATAACAGGTGTGTGAAAATCAAGGCCCACTGGCCAAATCTTGCTCACAAAACTGACAATACCTTTTTTCACTGGAACAAAGTTGTGTTTAAACAGTGGGGTCTTTTCTACTGAATTCAACCTGAGTTACTTTAGCTGTGCAATACAATGAGACTGAAAGTAATAGGATACAGGACAGAACAGGGCGAGACGAAACAAGGGAATCACTATACACTCAGTTCATACGAGAGATTTAAAAAACATGTGTCTTGCTGTGGTATGCGTGAACATTACTGCTAGCAGCTTTGTGTTGATATTTTGCAAGACTCCCAGAGTTCCTTTAGTGACTGAAACTGACCGATGGCTGTATTAACAGCTGTGACATTGCTGAACGCTCACTGTGGGTTTTGGCTGTTGATACTTTGACGACTCGCTGCTGCTGAGCTCATCTCAAGGAAACCTTTTAACATTCATTACCGACCTTCTTTCCAATTTGGATTCGGCCCAAGAAATTCTAAATAACTCAACGGGGGTAAAAAATGTCGCTCAATGCTGCAAGTACATTTACAGATATTTATTAATGAATTCCTTCACTTAAATGATGATGCAAGCCAAACGAGACACACACTAGTGATGACCTTGCAACCCTGCAATTACAGTGGTCATCAAAACTCAGCAACAGCTTTAGATTTCACAGAAAGACGAAGAGGAGGAGCAATCTCCATGATTTTGGTTGCTTGTTCACTTTTTCTTGTTCTTCATTATTTTCAAGCCCCAATGCGTCTCCTCTTCCCTCCGCTCAGCTTCCGACTACACCTCTGGTTTGAGTAATCAGTCAGACTGGTAATGACTGCCAGGCTGCCTACTGTGATAATGGGCTAACAATATGAGATAATGAGCTAACAGTGAGCTGTTATGCAACTTGGCTGCTAATGTCTGTAACATACTTGTCAGTGTGCAGTGTGGTGTAAAGGTGTTTATGCAGGTGAAGAAAAAAAAAACAAACGGATAAAGCTACACCAGAGTTAAATTGGGATTAAGTGGGGAAGCTTTGGCACAGAGGATCCCAGACAACTCAACAGTCATCAATTACTTATTTCTATTGTGAAAAACAGATGAATTAGATCAAATCCCAGACGTGAACAGCGACTAAACCCAACACCTCCATATCCTCAATCCTTTTTAGTGGAATAACTAAGAGCCCCATTGTGTAGGTTTTCAGAACCTAATTATGTATGTATGACAGATCTGAGAAAGAAGACAAGCAGAAAGTGAGACGAGATAAATGGCGAGGTGATGCTGATCTGGATAAGGGGCAAAATAACTTTTCTTCCTACAGTCAAGTAATGGGATCTTGGATCTAACTACAATTAATCTTACTGGACACAATCCATTGCAGCGCTTCCAGTTGCTTTTACCACTTTTGCAAACTTTGCAGTGTAGTTGTTACACATCTTTTTCTGGAACAAAAGTCTTCATATTGCTAACTGCTATGTCATACCTGCACAAAAGAAGAACAGTGGGACCAGTGCCGCACACAGTCAACTAAAGGAAACTAAGTGGAGCCAGAAAATCAATCAGCCCAAAACAATAATCACAAAAATAAAAGTGGGCTTTAATTAACTTTGGCATCACAATAAATCAAATTCTTTTCATCCTTATTGTTTTTCCTTTATCTTCTTCCATCCTTCCAGGTGTCAACACAGCAAATCATCAGATTTTTCATGATAACTTTACCCTAAGTATTGCTAACAGCCGTCTTGATCCAGGGTACAGCCAGAAAACTTATTTTTCTTGTCCCTGACAGCTTCCTCTCCTACTTCTTTTTCCTGAAATAACCACTGTCACCTCCAACAAGTGAGTCTGGCACCTCTGACCTGATCTCACAACATCATCTAAGCTGTTCTTCAGCATCTTCTTCTGAGCCACCTCCAACCTAGCATCCTGTCTCTCGTCCAAACCGTGCATCATTACACATCTCTCTGCAGCATTTTAAACTTAACCTTTAGTGTGAGGGCCAACCTTTTGTCTCACACACCAACACACACTGATACTTATTAGTGCAATGTTTTTTTTTTTTGGAAAAACTTTGGAAAGTTGTCGTTGACCCCTGATACGTATTTAAAGTTATCCATCTTTCCTTGCATCCTCACATAATCAGATCGAGCAATCGTATTGTATCGACCTCGTCCTGGTTGGGCCTGAGAGATGTTATTCAAGTTTTCATCATATTTTTTGGTGTTACAGGGCTAAAACATCCTCCTGGAGAATCACTTTTTCATACGTTGCCGTTTCACCAGTTAAAAAAAAAAAGCAAGTTTCGCAATCTGATCTCAACATCTCCAACTTTTAGCACCCAGACACAAACAAATCATTTGTAGCTTTTGTTGAGTTCCATTTATTTACTAAAAGCCTATAAAATTGGCCTGTATCCTTTAACAAAAACAGAGTGCAAACCTCTGCCAAACACCAAACCTCTTCTTTGCCAGACATTGGTAGTTATCTAGATCAGTCATCCTTATCATGGTATTATAATCATTCACACTTTAAAGGCTTGGAAGATATTTCTATTCCCATTAATACCGATACAGTAGGTCCAAATGTATGGGTATCTAGATCCAATTTAGATGAAACTTGGTGGGATAATTAAGGAAGAAAACTAGCACATCTGAGTCAAATTTCCTTAAGATCAGTTCATTACAAGCCATGATAATTTTTTTAGAAATGTTGCCAATGATAGGAGGTAGGGATTTTTATTTTTTGAAGCTGATCCAAAATCATTATAATGATGCAGACCCTCCCCGGCATTTAATGGAATCTTCCATCGTGTTTTACCTCCTTGGCAGAGATATTAATCCCTTAACTATCAAGCTCCTACCTTTAGATATAAATACTAGATAGTGATGCAATAAACTGGTGATGACAAAAAAAAAAAAAAAATGTTTAGCAATTGTTATTCTTGTGGGCCACATATGACTCATTAGCTTTTTGCATGTTATCTCTGGTCTCCCAGATTTGTTACTCACCCACGTAATCTAATGAAGTGTAACTACAACAGAGAATTACATGATGAAAAAATTATTTTCTAAAGCAGACAGGGAGAAAACTGCAAAACAAGTGGTGGAGAAAATATGCTGGAAACAAAAGAAGTCCAATGAAGCCCTTTTATGCCACATTTGTATGGTTTCTCATGGTGTTTAGCTAAAAAATGTCTCTATGACTCTGAAGCCCAGACATAATCCACTACTGTTCCAGTGCACTGCTCGACAAATCTGAGCGCTTTCAATACAAAGGTGTTTCACTAGCCTGTAGCACACAAGGCTGTCTTGGTTCAGTGTGGAGTGAGCTGACAGGAGCAGGAGGCATGATTGGCAGAAGTACAAAGAAGAAGAGTGGAATCCCACCAGGAGTGGGGCTGAGCATGCATACGAGCATGACAGTACACACACAAAAAGTGTGTACGTCAGTGTTTTTCACATTTTCCTCTCAAGGCCACAAACTAGTGTACAACTGTTTTAGCCAGGAAGGCTGGTACAGTATAACGCAGTAGAAGACAGCAGGTAGCAAAAGTGAGTTTCGTTGCTTTCTCTTTGCTGTTCAGCCTTTTCATGGTGCCATTCTGATGGAAACAAGCAGCTCAGACAGCCATATTCCAAACTACTGAATCGTCAACACACCATCAAAGAATTCTGCACGTAGGCAAAAACTAGCTTCTTCACTGGAGAAAATACCGACTCTTCTAAACCTACAAACTCTTGTAAAATTGAAGTGTAGCAATTCACTCACCAACACCACATTGATATTAAATTTAATTAGCTCGTTTAATCGGCCTTTCTCACATAACGTCTGGATGAATCTTAATCTGTAAAAATAAAGATGAAGGCACAGTGTAAGCCTAATAGATCAATATATCAAAGATTGTTTGCTTGAAAAAATAAGGTTGAAATTGCCACTTGAAAGTTGGTTTTGATCTCCACTGTAAACACTCTCAAAGTTTTGCACAGTGCATTGTGGGACATGGAGTCACGTAGACATATGCAAACAAGTGTTTTTACTTTATTGTTACTGTTATTTCTTCATCACCAGACAAGGTGGACAGTGATTTGCTCGACACTATTTCTGTTCTAGTTTGTTCCCGGTATTTCCAGTGACATCACCTCACTCCGCAAGACATTAAATTATGGGCGGATTTGGATCTTTCCGTGTAAGCCCCAAAATAAACATCAGCCATTGTTTTGCCACAACTTTCGATTTGTGAAAACACCACAAATGTCACTTTGGCAGAGTTTTAGGGGTCTAACTCAAGAAATCATGGTAAGGATGAAATAAAATGCATGAAACTTTTCCAACAATGTCAATAACAAAAGTGTTTACACAAGAGATCAAAACAAACTTTCAAGCAGCAATTTCAATCTTTTACATCTTTTTCAAGCAAATGATCTTGGATTTATTGATATATGGCTCTAAACAAACAAAATATTGTTTCCAGCAGATTGAAGGCAAGTTTTTGTTGATAAAAGTCTCATTAATTTAGTCAAAGTTCTTGTCATGATGCTTTGTTGGCCTTTAGTATGAGATTTTCATTTTGTTCAAGTAAGATACAAAGCAAATCCTAGCTTAGACAGCTGACAATGGTTATAGCTGATACCTCTAGGGGCAGCATGTCCAGATTTATTTCATTCCTGTTCTGCTCTGACCTCCACGGAAGCATGTACAGTATCAACCACACGGATTGCACTCAATGCAAAGATACCAGTTATCCTGTCTGATTAGCATGTCAACAATGGTGCACAATGATGTGATTTTTCGCTTCTGGATATTTGCAGAAGGGGCCAAACAACTACTTACAGTACATGTGACATACTTTAATACTAGATTTTAAGAAATTTTTGATTTTATTTTTTTTTGAAAAAAGAAAAAAAAGAAAATAAAAAAAATTCTTAGGTTTCTTGGTTTTATTCTACACTGTTAAAAAGGATATTTAAAAAAAAAAGTGGATACCTAGACAAAAGGAAGCTACCGCTTGTTCCTACATCCAGGATAAAAGCTATCATAACCACCCACGTCTACTCCCAGAAAGCTGGTTTAATATCAGCTAAACCTTTATAGCATTATTGGATGTTTTCTGTTGTGTCCTACCTCCAGGAAAGATGTCTCTTATTCCATTTGTTGAGAGCAGTCAGACTTCGTTTACTGCGTCCCGTGGTTCCCTCAGCCTCATAAACATCTGGAAGGGAACATCTTGGTGTTTTCATTAGTCCCAGAGTGGCTTGGTCTGAAAAAGAGGCGAGAAAAGCAAAAGAAAAATGTACACTTGTATTAAACAGATGTTGACTCCCCTCTAAGGAAGTATCTAAAGACGTAGTTGCTTGGTTTAATGTTTCTTGTATTTAATCATTAAGACTTCAGTGTCATTTTTCAATATCCAGGATATTTATGAGCTTTAATGCACAAATGTTCAAATAAACAGGTACATACCGAAGACTCCAGTTTCCTTCAGCCCTCCAAACTTCTGCATGGCTTTAATGGCCTTGGTCAGAGCCTCCTTGGTCTGAAGTTGACCAGTGATGGGGTCAGGAGGAGGGAGGTAACCAAACTTACTCAGCCAGTCCTGAAAGAGAAACAAGTGGAAATTCAATCACGAGTTTATTATTCTCCATTTGATTTTACAAAAGCTGCAGGTAAGTAGCATCAAAGGGCGACACACGTTTATGTTTGACCTGTGTTATGATCGTTAGGTAGTGTAATCTGAAGGAAACTCATTTTGTCCAATCAGTGACCAGTTTTAAGCTACAAGGTGAGTTAGCATGAAGAGGCGGGACTTGCTGTAAGAGTAGAAGTTTTTTGTGTGGAGATTGAAGGTATACCAATACTCTTTGTTCAGTTTTAATACACATTTTGAATTTTGATTACTACAATTAAAGTCATTTTTCTGACTAAAATAAGACTGCAGTTAGATTGTGATCACAAAAACACTGACCACAGTAAATCAAACAGATTGAGTGAAGCATCTCCGTCAGTCCCGTGATTTATTGCCAAAGGCAGTTATAGTAATTCATGAATAGGTTTTTGATTAGCACTTATCGGAGGTGAGTGACACCAATCGATAGTAAGGCACAGGCTACACTGGGGAAACAGCTCTCTCTCTCCTGACTACTTGCCTTCTCATCAAAGTTTTTGCCATTTGTATGGAAGGGTTAGAAATCCTTTACAGAGGGATTAAACTGGCCATCAGCAACATTGTATACAGGACAAGGAAAAACAAGGATTTAGCAACGTTTTGTTGGACAGATGTGTTTAAGGTAAATGAGAAAGGTCAGTGTATTTAAAAAGATAAATTAACCCCGTCAATCAGCAGAGAGGTTAATGATGAGTCAGCTCTATTCATGAAAAAGCAATCCCAAAGGAGTGAGCATGCATGCGGTTTTTACAGTTGGTAAATTATTAGAGTGGATGGGCCTCATTGATCAACCGCTCATACACGCAGCTCTGTGCGTACGAACATATCCACGCGAGTTTCGGTTTTTATCAATTTTGACTTTTTTGTTTTGATCTGATTTAATGTGAGGATGCCATTTTTATCACATAAATGTTTCTTTTCTTGCCAGTATTTGTTTGTACCCAGTGGGCGAGGCCTCTAGACCAGGAATGTTTAAGGGTGTAACATGTTAATGACGATCAAATTCAGCTGCCGTATTTATCAACACTCGATCATTCGTACGCTGGAATTGGTCGGATACAAATGTTTAATAGATCAGACGTTCGTCCTGTCAAACCACTAAATGTGCGCTCAAATCTGCACCCGTTTTCAATGAAGAGTGTGATAAATGAGAGCCAATAAGTTTTGGTCAAGCAGGGATCGCTTTATTCAAATATGTTCCTTTGTTGACACGTTTCTTTTTTTTTTTAAATAGTGATCATTTTGATGGATTGCAATTCCCACCCCTGACCACTTATAGTGGCAGGTGAACATATTAAAGTCCCATTTTTCATTAATGCTAAATGCTACAACACACCCAAACTCGTGTGTCCACAAAGCATTTTACATTATTATGTCCATCTTAACATTAAATTTTGCATTCTTTTTTTTTTTGCATTTTGTTTTTTGCATGTTGCCATTCTGCTATTGGTAGATTTTTTTTTTAATCTGTACTTGGTGATTAAGACCTTTCCTGTTTCCGATTCTGATTCTGATGAATGTCATGGATTATGAATGAAATGCAGCTTCCTTTTTCACAGGAAGCCAACATTTTGTCGGCCACAGAACACAGTGTCACAACACTTATTTTCAACAGTATTCATAGTTTGATGTTGTGACGAGTTCCTTGGCCCAACAAAATGACTTTTGGATGCTGGATGGAAGTGAAAATGACAATGTTTAATTTGGATTAAAGACAAACCGAGCAAAGTGTGGTTTGTACCTCGAACACAACATCAAAACAGCCATTCCACATCGTTTGGGCAATGCAAAAGTAAAAAAAAAAAAACATATATACAGTAATAGCCTTTGCAGCAATTCCACTACAGATATTCTCTGTTCAGCCTATATAATATTAAAAATGAATGAAAATTAAATGCTATTGAAATGTCAAATATTATTTTTAAAATAAAAGCGGCAGATAAAGGTAGATTAGGACGCTATCAGTCAAAATGACAGATAAAGAAAAAGTCTTACGCAATTTGTGATGTCAAGTTGGAATAATATATTAATCGCAAATGGTGATTGGTAGAAAAACATCAGCTCCATGGTATAGGGGAAAGTCTTGTGGTTACTAATTAGTGTTGTACGCTTTTAATAAATATTACCTGCTACTGTCAAAACCTTTAGTTATGGAAACCCTTTCAGGACTTCAACTCTGCATTAAAGATTCAAGATGAAAAACTAAGTGAAACAATATTAAATAACTAGACTGCATGTTTAGCACAAACCTTCAAAATCCATGAAAATCCTACTCATAAACATCATTCTTGTTATTGTCTTTATATGAAAAACAACATAATTACCTGGCTGACACAAACACCACATGTAATACTTGTTTCGCACTGTGAACACTAAGATGCAATTTTTTATTATTCAAAGTTTACGAAGCAAAAAGCACACCCCTGTAGGTAATCAAAGATTCTTTAAGTTATTCAGAGTTCAGGAAGCTGTGAATCATTAAAATACAAGCAGGGATGTTTCTTAAACAAGATGTCCCAGTTCAACTACAGTAGCAAAAACATAAATACATACAAAGAGTAAAGAAAAAAAACACAAAAAACATCAACATTTCAACACAATCAACAACCTAAAGAAATACAGTTAAATGCACAAAAAAAGGCTGAAAAATAATTGATGAGAGGATATTTTTCCTCTTTTATGTTAAAATACAGAAAGAAATGAGGGCAAGGCAGGGGAAGACAACAAAATGTGACACTTTGGAGTGAAAGTTCACTCTAAAAATCCTGGATTAACAGAGAGCACTGACAGACGTGCGTCTCATCGTGAAACCCCAATTAACGTTTAAACAGACATACACAGACAAACACAGTTATCCAAAAACAATGTTTCAACTACCATGTCTCGCTGTGTTGCGTCCCGAATAAAAGTCTGTTTTTGAAACCTTTGATGTGACAGTGTGGCAACTTGTTTTCCTCAATATAAAGGGTGCAATTGGGTTTTTGATTTTTATGTTGAGGAATGTTTAATGTTATTTCTGATAACAGAATTGCAAGAGTAAGAAAGAAGAGTAACTGGAGTTTGTCACCAACATAGTGTTACTTTTTGCTAGTGTTTAGTCTTTGTGATTGTTCATAAAAATGCAGTCAAAAATGACTCGTGAGCTTAAAGATTCTTCTATTACTGTCATTTATTTTTTTTTTTTTTTGTGGGGGGGAAAATCAAACTAATTGATTGGTGAATATGGTACTCTTTTGTTTGGTAAAAGAGAAACAAAGGTTTCCTGATCATGTGAATCAAAATAAAACAATGCAGGTAAAAAGGTTAAGGGTTATTAAGGGTCCGATACAAGATATAACTCTGCAGTTTGTTACTCATCAAACTGTGTAGGCAATATTATGTTAAATATAAAGGTTCACTTTAAGTTAGGACAGCTTTAAAGTCTTAGACAGTCAATTTCTTCTTTAAATACTTGTATTCCATTTTGAATGTCCCATAGTAAATTAAATGAGATTACAAAAGCACTCTTTTGAAATTGTAGTTGGATTACCATGGGAATTTATGTAATACTAAAGTCATTTAAAATAAGGGGAATATTCTCCTGTAACAATTGACATTTCATTTTGAACGGTGGAAAAGTCAAAGAGAAATGTTTTAATACAATTGTTAAACTATTTTAACTAAACTCAATATAACTCTCACACTGAAGCATTAAATAAAAAAAAAAAAAAGACTTTTAACTTTTTTAACCAAACAAGCTTTGGTTAAAAAACACTGCTTAACACTAAGAGAAGATGCTCATCAGCGTAGAGACAAACTTGTTGCTGGGTTCAATTAAAAAATATAAGAAAAAAATCACTGTCTGAAGGACCAACATGTTCTCATGGGTAACTCAGTCACAAAATTTGTCAAACGTCAACACGGCTTCTGCGATCTTTTTGTGCTGCGGACACGCCTTTCAACCTCAATGTGTTTCCTGTGAATGCGTCTTATCAGATCACTTCATTCAGGGTTAGAGTTATGGTTAAGGTGACAAGTCGTATTCAAATGCATTGTTTTGCCGTCACCACCAGAAAGCGCCATATTATGTGACGCAGCACATGATATGTAATGGTTAGCACCTAAAATATGCATATACCGTGTTGCTAGGCACACAAAATTATTCAAAGTCCATTTCGTGTCACTAGCTGCATTTCCATTACCCTTGGAAATGCGCAAAATCTAAATAGCGCAGTAAAAACTGGTAATGGAAACACCTGAATTAATAAAAAAAAAACACTCAAATATCGCAAAAAAGTTTTTGCTTGAAATGTGTCGCAAAAGCGCTATGGAAACACATTTTCCGCAAATACACGTCACAGACATACATGGTCACATGACATGAGGTACCGGGTCACATTAAGATTAAGATTAAATCGGGCTTTCGCCTTTAATTGGCCATGTAATGTTAGTACATTATTGGAATTTGTCTTCTGCACTTAACCCATCCCTGAGGAGCAGTCGGCAGCCATTTTGCGGCGCCTGGGGAGCAGTTCGGGGTTAAGGGACTTGCCCCGGCAACCCTCCGATTACAAGCCCAGCGTCCTTAACCACTAGGCCACCACTCCCCACTTCTGACCACTTCTGTCCGAGAAAACATGGTGCGGTTACGTGTAAACAGAAGTGGAGGCCGAGACATTTCTTAGCATTATAGATATGAAACAACAAAGGAATATAAGGAGGTTCTGAGCCATCTTCCTGCAGCGAAATCTCGCAGGATGAGATTTCACGGGAGTTACAACGCTCCCGTACAAAACAACCTTCAATGGAAACACGTTCAAACCGCAATTATGCTTTGTCGACATTTAGAAACATCGCTTTTTTTGGCGAAAATCTGTAATTGAAACCCAGCTAGTGCCACAAACTTTGTGAGACTGGGCTGGCAGGACAGAATTAGGCCTTAACATTTTGGGAAACTTACCATGTACGAAAAAAATATAAAGTTTTTGACAAAAACAACTGCACCAATTCCACATTCCCAAAACACTGAATAACATCCGTTTCCATCTCGTAGTGACGTCTTAGCAGAAGTAGAGCAGCACCTTAGTACCCATTTAGCAGCTTCAACAGAGCCAATGCTTGATGATGTGAGGTTGTGACCTCATGTCAAACTCAGCCCCATGTGGTCCATATCCATTAGTCCACTAGCTGCAGCAATGACAGTTCCAACCTTTGAATTTCAGTGTTTTCAAACATTCCCAAATGAAAACACATGAGAAAGCGCTCAAGTTTTTGAGTGCCTGTATGGATTTAAGCCGAAATGGCTTCAAAACTAAACGTTGAACCCAAAATAAATGGTAAATGGTAAATGGACTTGATTTTATATAGCGCTTTATCACCACACTGAAGCAGTCTCAAAGCGCTTTACATATCAGCTCATTCACCCAATCACTCTCACATTCACACACCAGTGGGACAGGACTGCCATGCAAGGCGCTAGTCGACCACTGGGAGCAACTTAGGGTTCAGTGTCTTGCCCAAGGACACTTCGACACATAGTCAGGTACTGGGATCGAACCCCCAACCTCTCGATCAGAAGACGACCCACAACCACCCACTACCCACTACCACCTGAGCCACGGTCGCCCATTCTTTTCTTAAAGATACTTCCTGCATCACTTTTTCAATCAATCACAATGTGTGTCTTTACTACAGACCACATTTTTCCCCATCTTATCTTTATACAGTCTCTGCATTGAATCTGCTGCGTTGTATACAAAGTGCGAACCCTTGATTATTTTTCTTAATTTAAAATTCAAAACCAGTCCCTGTACAACATGTAATCAATTATAGCAATACTTAATCACTGTCAACCTGCAGCAGCTTTTTATCTGCGCCTCTGTACATCGGAAGAGACATGTGTACTGTTGCAGGTCACAGTCGTTCAATTAGTCAAACTCCTTAAGCAAAGTCAACTGAAGGACACTTACCTGCAAGCGAGTGCACACCTAAATGTGCCATGCAACAGATTTTTATTTTAATACTTTCCACACAACATCTAACTGCTTTTTTATCGATAAGGACAGTGTCGACGTTTCAGAGGGGCATTCACGGGCAGTGATATCTGATTGGCTATCGCAACTGACTGTGTCCATTCCCTGACAGCGGACGGGAGTCTGCTCCAAATATATAATATACTGTGGTGTAATTGTTTCACAATTGTGCTACTGAACGTACCCTAGAGCTGCTGTTAGGATCAGCCAGTAGAATGTGTATATGTCTATGGCCTGCTCTGTTGATTCACGTGACGTCACTCACATTGCTGCATCGTGACAAAGCGACAACTAGTAACGGCTACAGCCTGCGGGAAGGTCCAACATCCAGCCCTCAACAGCCAAAAAATTTAAACGGAGGGCAGGAAGTGAAGCTTGAGAATCTGCCATCTGAAGTAATCAGAATACCCACTTTTTGCGTAGTTTACGGCTGCTCCAATCGTTCTAACCCAGAAAAGGGAAAGGTATTTTATAGAGTACCGAAAATTGTCTTTCACAAAGGTGAGAAATGTAAAAAGCTCACCGTAAAAAGATTTTAAACCTGCTCCCCGCCGTTTTTCTTAATGCCCCGCCATTTAATACTGTCTGGCGCTGACTCTGGATAAGGGGGACATTTGTTGTTTTTCAAACAATAATACTTGACAATCTAAACAGTTAATCCGTCTTGAGAACAGATTTTATAGATACATTCAAATACAGAGCATCAATACCTGGTCTATGGTATAAGTGTTGTTGTAAACATTTCCCAATAATATTTCATTGCAATTCATGGGTTTCCAGTATCATTGTCCGTAGAACAGCAAGGTGGAAAGTAAACTCTTTAATTGTCACTTAACAGTTTGCTGTCAGACTTTGACAACATGTCTGCAAGTTATAAACTAGCAATCTAGCCTAGTAGCTGTAATCTGTGTAGGTGGTAAAACATGTGGTAAAACGCGTTCTTTGACAGAGTGCTAGCACATAATTTTTCAGCAGTGGTGGCATAAATGTTAGAGAAACCTCTGTGGACCCATAATCAAGGCTCTTAAATGCTAAATGTTTCCAACCAGTGATGGGTTTAATGTAAAATTGAAAATCATGTGTTCATTGTAAAAAATCAGACGTGAAAGTACTGAATTACAAGTACTCAAGTTACTGTTAATTATGGGTACTTTTTTGAGCATATTTCTAAATCAGCAATTTTACTTCTACTTAAGTACGTTTTAAAAAACATAACGTCATTTTTAAATTTCTACACCCAACTGTTAATGAGTAAATTATTATGTTTAAAATGATCAAACCACATTGTTAAACTACAAAAAAAAAATTGAAATGACCAGACAACAATCAAATGCATCACATCATCGCCGACTAATCAGATTAAATGTAATGCACCACGCCCAAACAGCATTGAATGTCAATTATTTTCTCAGTACTACAGTTCATAAATGTAGCTATACTTAGAGCCTGAGAATTTTTTTTTAAATTTTGAATTAATTAATTGGTGTTATTTTGTTTAAAATAGAGAACTGTACATTTTGATAAACCTTTTATTTTATGCAAATGCCTTGATGGAAAATAAATGAAGTTCCAACTGTCTCCTCCTTTTTAAGCTTATACATGAAATGTTGCAAGAGAACCGTGGCAGGATTTATTACCAAAAATAAATGTGGGAGGTGCAAGTAACTAGTATTTTCTACTTTGGGAACTAATATATTGAGCTAATTTTTACTTGTACTTGAGTATTTTACGTATAACTTACTTGTACTTGAGTATTTTACGTATAACTTACTTGTACTTGAGTACAATTTCAAGTAACAGTACTTCTACATGAGTAGAGTGCATTAGTACTCTTTACACCTCTGGTAAAAATATGTAAAGACTACTGTATATTAATTGTAAAGCCAACCAAAATGAAAAGTAATTATTTACAATAGTTAATAGATTCAAATTCATATTTAGAGAGCACACAGGAAATAGTTTATCATCTGTTGTATTTTGTCAGCTTTAAAAGAGATGAAGCGAATACCAAGCTAGAAAATATGAATTGAGAGCAGGGCGACAGGCTTTTGAGGTCAGTGGACGAGAAACATAAAAACATTGCTCAACTGCATCGGTGAGCCCAAACACTAAGCTTAAAAAGCATTTGAACAGATGTGTTTTCAGCTACTGTATGCATTAAAAACAAGGAAAAGTGCAGCGCTACAGACACATAATGCTTTTTCTTCTTCCCTTTCTCCCTTGGTTGATATACTGTTTTTTTTTTTTTTCTGCAAGAGTCTTATACATTTTAGTGAGTATTGTACATAGTAGATATTCAAAGGAGTGAGCATCTGTGTCGTAATCCGCAAAATGACAAAGGCTTCATTAATGAACTGGCTAAAAACAGAGGAAACAATGCAGAACAAGTCTCCTTTGTTTTCTTCAATCGACAAGAGCCGTTAGTGCTGGGGAAAAAGTGAGTGTTGGAAGCCTTACATGTGTGTCAGACGTTGATTAATGTGGGCAAAGAAGTGAAACAGTGCTGATGCATCATTTATTAGTGGAGTGTCTGAAACAGCAGGGGTGTAGACAGAGAAGCAGTCTGTGAGAGTGGGCGAGTTTAAGGAGAGATGCGATGATGTGGGAGTGATCTGATGGGAGGGATATTTCTTTTGTCACTTAAAGTTTTGCTTTTTTATGTTGTTTTTTTTTTGGAGTGTGAGTGCATTTTGAATTGGTCTCCACTTCAAATAGTACTTTCGTTGAATTTTACATTCCACAAGACTGTTTAGGCTGGATGCTGGTCCCATTTTTACTAGACTTTACCATTTTACTTATTTCATTTAGTACTAAAACATGAATTAAGTTTATAATAGTATTACGAGCACAGTTTTCTTACGTTAACTGGGATTAATCATATTATGTAGCCCTAAAATGTTGTAAAATATTCTACAGTAGTTTTTAGCTATTACTTTTGAAATAACTAATACAGTGGCTCTCAAATATTTTTGGCTCAAGTACCCCCTTTCTCTTATTTCTGAATGCAAGTACCAGTACACCCTTCATCCAACTACAACACTTTACTCAGAATTCTGTGGAAAAAGCAACTATTGAGCATAATGATGGAATAAATGAGTGATAACACACATTTACACAAGTGTCTTTGAGTTCCTTGAAAAGCGATGTACAAAACGTATGTATTATTATTATTATTATTTATTATTTTAAATAGTCGAACTTTGTAAATTAGTGGAAATAAACAGTATTTAGTGCCCCACGAATGGATTTATTTGCATAGTTTTATAATTTACGCTCATCTCCCTCCTGGTGTGGGACCAAGACTGACCCTTGTATTTTCAGATCATGCTCTAATTAGTATAATTTATATCACAATTGTGTGTTTTTGTTGTTTTTGTATTTTTGGTGTAATTTTGTGTACTTTGTCGTCTGTTCTTTTTATTCTTCAGTATATTTGCCACTTATTTTGTGTGTTTTTGTGCTGGTAACATTTAGTATGATCAAAAAAAAAAAAAAAACCTATATATATATATATATAAAGCAAGTCTGAGATAATATCACAAAAAAATAGGAAACTAATAATACATTTTTTTACTGCACAAAACAGCGTTTTCGGTGGTACCTTTGTGTAACCATCATACATTTTTTAACTGATTTATTAATGAAATGATTCATTGCCCTCATCACTTTGCAATAGCCATTTTGTGAGTGGACAAACCTCACAGTTCATTTCAGTAATCAAAATCTCTCATTTCTCCTGAGTGTAAGATATTGTTTGTCATTGATATTCGTGCCATCTGTGCACTAAAAAGAATGAATTATAGTTCTCAGTGTGAATACGCCTCTCTTTGACTCAACCCATCTGTGATAAACACACTCACATGAGCAGTTCTGAAACTTAAAATTCAAACCTATCATCAACCACAGACTTAGAGGAGCATGAGGTTTGGCTGGGGTTCGGATTATGTTGAGCGACCTTTTTGAAATAAGCCGCTGGGGTTTTATTTTCTGGCGACGAAATGGTTCGTCAGTGACTACAGCTCAGGTGTGAGACTGAAAAGTTTTCTCTGCTCCTGAGTCCTAACCAGACTGAAGCATTGTACCATGTTTTCCAAACAACTCTCTTTGATTGTTGATGTGAATTATTATTCATGTTTTTTTTTGTTTTTTTTAACATACAATAATTATGCTAAATACCCAATATTCCTGATATACCCATAATAATATATATTCAGGTCAACTTTTTCGAAGGCTTTTTTCTGGAACAAAGAGCTTCATAACATCTGATTTTAACTTAAAGGTAGGGTAGGTGATTTTCAAAAGCTAGCCTGATTCTGAATGTAACCTCCCTGATGGTTCCACCTTTACCCCCTCCCCCCGTGCTCCGTCTCACTCACATGCATGCGCACAGCTGCTGCATAAAAGGAGCTCAGCTCATCGCTTGTATTGTGTAGAAACTTTGTTGTCTCTCGTCTCATTCAGCAGTAAGTAAACACTAAACTTTACCATTATATACAGTATGTTAAAAAAACATGACGTGACTGTCAGCGGTGGGACGCTTTCAGTGTGAGCTCGTGCATGTGAGGGATCGAGAACGCGCAAGGAGACAGAGACGTGATTGGTTAAAAAAAAAATTATTTGTTTTTTTTCCATTGGTCGAAGTTATTACAGATTTAGCTGCTACAGTGGACAGCCTTTTCTTTTTTCTTTTTTTAGAGCACATAATATCTTAACTTCTGTCAGGACATAAAGACAATTTCAACCAAAAACTTAAAAAGTGTATCTGGAGAAAATGACCTAACCTAGCTTTAATTTGAATCTAACAACACAAGCTGTACGTAAGCGATGAGATATAAACAACTTCAGGGACAGTCAGATTATCACTAAAACACAGTTTGAGAGCAAAATGCAAACATCTAAATAATAAACAAAAAATATGAATTCTCTATTTTAAATACTACAACTCATACCAAATAAATCAAATAAGCAGACACATTAGACCCCTCAATGATAAATAACTGATCAATCAATAATCTTGTATGTAATTTGTATTGCATTAAATCAGCAGTAAATCATCTTTAACCAACTACAATAAATGACTGGTTGATTTCTAATTGTAAAACATCTTGTAATTAAAACACTACTGTTAGATGTAAACTTTTGAATTTCTGCCTGAGCCAAATAAAATGTGTTTGTCTTTATCTCTTGATGAGTTCATGTTCTGTACCCTGACAATCACAAATGTCTTATCATAAAGGAAAAAACATGGCCAGCCATGTGCCAGGCCAAAGGGAGAAGAGACCAGATAACAACTACTGGATATAAAATGCTGAGAAAAACCACAATCCAGGCTGGAGGGGCCGACCCTGGGCCTGTTGGTTTCAAGGGAGATACTAAAACACGGAAACATCCGGAAACTTTACGGAGACATAGGCTACCAGAGACAAAAGCGTAAATTCTGCCCCGTACTGCATGCACAGCCTGTAATATCACCAAGTTTATCATTGTACCGGTTGTTAGAGTTATTATCCTTTACCAGGGAGCAAATAATTGTTTCTGGTTATATTGTTTTCTGGAGTTTAATCAGGGTTTATTTACCGGTGATTAGTTCAAACTGCATATTTATTTAGTTTATAAATATTATTTCATTATTGTGCATAGTTCCTGTATTGAACATATGGATAGGCTACATCTGAATGAGGTAACCTTTTAAATAATAATAATCAAAAAATAAATAATAAATAACACAACTGGTTTCCATGTGTTTCCGATCAGTAGGAACTAGTTGCCGATAAACAAAGCCCAATAAAACTCTAGAAAACAATAACCAGGAATAAATATTTGCTCCCTGGTAAATATAGTGGCTCTAACAACTGTTACAATAATAAACTTGGTGATATTACAGCCTGTACATGCAGTACGGGCCAGAATTTACTCAGTCTCTGAAATGTTTTCGAGGATTAGTATCACTCTTGGTTTCGGACAAATGTATTGGCCATTCAGAACGAGAGTCCACTTTAGACCACAGCTGTGAATTAGATGAGTGCCTGTTTTAAATAGGTAATATTGACTTGATTCATTTCTGTTTAAATTCATTGATTCCGCAAAGCAAAACCTCTACTGTGGAGTATTTTCACTCTACTCTAACAAGATATAATATAACATTCTACTGTAGTTTCATGTGAACATCTACTACCCATCATGATATCATCATTGGACCTATGACATCATCTTGGACTGTCTATTGTTAGACAATGAGCTCTGCCACAGCAGCAGCGGGTCACGTTTTGCATTAGTGCATGTGACCCCATGTGTCCCACAATACCTCCCTGTTTAGCCTTGATGAACAGCTGGTAGTCTCGAGCTTCTAACAGGAAATGAGTCCCTGGGAGACGTTTAACCTCACAACCTCACGGACACTAAGTGGCACAGCCCATTATAGTGTTTATATTGTTCCTCACTACCTCCAGGATGGGGTCAGACCCCTGGTCAGTCTTTTGAACTTTGAAAAGGTTACAAAGAAGCGCCAGGAAGGGAGAGTTGTGACTTAATCTGACAAGCAGACAACGTGGCATTAAAAAGTTTCCAGCCAGGCGAGTCTATTAATTACTTCCTATTATGGTTAAAGCTTGATCTAACCTGGTGGAGTCTGACGGAGTCTGATGCGAAGACTTTAATTATAGCTCATGAGGGATATTATACTCTTAGAGAAAAAGAAACGGAAGACAAAATATTTTCGTTGTAGCTGTCATTTTAACCCATCACTTCATGTTCCAAACGTTCCTTTGTCCTTTGGATTAATCCACCATAACTTAATTCTGCTGCACATAATTTTAAAAAAATTATATGAAAATCAAGGGATTTTGTTTTAAATGTGATACAAAAGCAATGCTAATGTACAGGCTATTATATTATTTTTGGAAAGCTACGTCTTAAAGTGTTTTTTTTTTTTTTTAATAGGGTTATGGGTTATTATTCTAATGACTATTATTACCTTAATATTATGCCTTTTACTACCGATTATTATTATTATTGTTATTATTAGCATATTAAATCTATTAAATGTCATTGCATTGAAAATGTCTATAAATAATAGTGCAGTAAAAGTGGGATTAAAGTAGAATGTGAATGACTTTTGTGAATTGTGCATGTTTGATTAAGAAAAAAAAAGAAATCTGAATAATAATATACAGTTTGTTTTAAGCTTTTTAAATCATTAACAAACGCAGGAGAATATAAAAACGGGGAGAGAGAAAAAACACCTTGTATTTGGTCATCACGCACATATTTATTTTACTCTACAAACACCTTCCTATAAAGACTATAAATCAGTCATAGCATGCAATATGTACCTGCATCAATATCAATATCTAAAGCACTTGTAAGATCTCCTCATGTTGTCGCTAATTCTGTGAGATGGGTCATTGAAGGTATTACACGTGGATGATGGAGGAGCCAAGAAATGAATGCTTGCTCCTGAAGCCTCTCTAAAGGCACTTTCTCAGTGTAAACACAATTTACCAGAGAAATGAAGGATTTAGTCTCATTTGTGAAAACAGATACGATCAAAGCAGGAGAGTATAGAGCTATGGAAAGAGGGAAGTCAGTGGAGACGTGCAGTCTGAATGGCACATTTAATCGAACAGAAAATTGGAGCGAAACTGCCATGAGTGAGAATGAATCCTCATTCGTCTGCTTTGGTGCATTTAAAATGAACATAAACCTCAGTCCTTCTCTCAGACCCTCATATTTGTGGATGCACTAACACCTGACATTGTACAAATCTTTGCTTTCTATGGCTTTCTTTGAACATCAAACAGAAACCTGAGGGGAATCATTTCATTAGATCTATTCAGCAACGGGGTTGGGTCGTACTTTGCTACATTTGCAGGTTAGTTAACAACTAATAAATAAATGGCAGCAGACTTAAACAAATTCTATTAGTGCTTTCCCATTAACCCTGCAACCGATCATATATAGTTTAACTCTACTGGTGCAGGGATAAGTGAGTGACCTACCAGGTCACAGGGTCACTAAACCCTGCACCCATTTGTCTGTAAATATCCCAGCCTTCTATTCATCTCAACAAAACACATATCTGGTCTCAGCTGCTGAGGCACAGTTGCATTGATTTGTTTCACAAAGAAAATTAAATATCTGACTAACCCAAGAACTAATTAGATGACTAACAATCTCAAGTAGATGTTTGAAATCATTTGTGGACCTTCTAATTAGTATTCTCTACATTAAAATGACAAAAAAAAGCACAATATTGATCTTTATTCTCGTCATACAGTGAAAATGTTTTCACACTACGGCTGGGCAAAAAATCGATTTTATCGAATTTGTAGATTTTGCAAATTCGAGTTTTTAAAAAAATTATAAAATTTTTTAATTATTATTTTAATCGCACTATGCTGAAATGCTAAGGGAAGAGTTTTTTTTTTTAATTTTTTATTATAATGTTATGTGGGGTTCTCAACTGGTCTCATCCTGGGAGCCACATTTTACCACGGTCATTCAATTGTGACCCAGTTTTTTTTTAGAATTCCACCAAATAAATCTCTATATTTTCCTGTGTAACATGCATTTCACAGCATGCCTGTCAAAAGAACATTTTCTTTCAAAATAAAAGACAAGTCCAACATGAGAGATATTAGGTATTAATTTATTCTTGACCAGCTGTCCGTGACCCACCCAGTACAGGTCTGCGACCTACTTTTGGGTCCCGACCCACCAGTTGAGAATCACTGTTATAGAATATGTAGTTATCTGATTTTTTTAATCAGAGAATTGAAGCTACTGTGAAGTTGCTGTTGCACTTTTGCTTAAACCTGGGTTAAAGCTTGAAATAGTTGAATGACAGACCCTCATTTACTTTTTATTTTGGGATTGTTTTATGCATTTTAACTCTTGAGGACAATCACAGCAATAAAGTTGCACTTTTGAAAATATATCTGTTTGCAGTCATTTTTAAGTGCATTTAAAAAAAAAAAAAATCAAAAATCAAATCGAAACTCAAATTTCAGACCCAAGAGCTTTTTTGCTCCACCTTGTTTAGTTCTCGGCCTGGCAGACTCGGGATTTTCTGTCAAAACCCACCCTGATCTGCTTTTCTTCAACTTTATTAATGTGATTAGTGATTATAAGGAGAAGCACAGTGAACTTTTACCGATTAATTAATGTTAATCTTTTCGGCTGTGTCAGACATCTGCAAATACTCGGACATCAGTTCATCTTATTTCTAGTGAGAAATACCTCTTAACTAGGGCTGGGCGATATGGACCAAAACTCATATCTCGATAATCTTTCTTAAAATAACAACATACGATACAAATATTGATATTTTTAATTCAAATAAAGTCAAACCAAAAAAAAAAACAATTCTGGGTTAAATTTTCTGATGCAAAATGCCATACAGGCTCATTTATTAAAAACAGCTGCACAATTTCCTCTAAAGGACAGCACGTGTGAGTGAGTTCTGTAGTGTGGCTTGTTTAGGGGAAGGTCTGGGTTTAGGACTCACTCAGCGATCCATCTAAATGTGCTTTTCATGCTATTCTGAGAAGTAGCGAAAGCAGCAACTCCTAAAACGAGTATTTTCAGACAAAATGAGCTATAACAAAACATACAGGAAATTACAATCTCGCCTATATCTATATCACCAAAATATAAAACTCAGTAAGTATATCTTGAATCTTGATATATTGCCCAGCCTTACGCTGAACATTTCTTCATTCACTTGAGAAATAAACATCTTAGTCTAAAGTAAATTCATATATTTCTGGACTTATCAATAGCTTTTAAATACAGTCAAAAATTTAGATGAACAAACATGTCAAGTTTTGAGAGTTTTGTATGTTGTGCTATGAAAGAGTTGACACTTTGCTTTTGTCTGTTAAATGTATTTAAAAATATTTTATTTTATTTTCTAAAAAGAAATCCCTCTAACTGTTCAACCCTGTCTGGAGTACAACACGATAAATAAAGATCATTTATTACTAAGTTAATAGAGAAAAGGTGAGGTTTTACACAAATACTTATGGTTAACATTTTATAAAAAAAAAAAAAAAAGAAAAGAAAAGAAAAACTAAAGTGTCATCTTATATCTGGGCCGAATCCTCTAACAGTCGGATTAAAAACAAAAAACAACAAAACCTCCTGGTATTAAATGAACTCATACAATGTACAACCAGGCTCTCTTTGTGTACTTGCAATGATCTTCCCAGCAAGATATTTTTAGCAGTATTTGGAAACATATTATATAAGAAATAAGGCAAACCACAATGGATATGTTGCACAGCACCACCTCTGCTTAAAAGATAGAAGAGAAAGAAGGCAATGAAAAGGATATAATGGATTTAGGCTTTTATATCTTGTTTGGAAGAACCACTTTAGGCAAATAATCAACAGATTAGATATATTCTTTTTTTTTTTTAAATTGTAAATAGCAAATAGCAAATAACAGCTATTTATAAAATAGTATTAATGATCCTTAACACAGCAGACCTCGGTTCTGATGATTTCAGTGGTATTTTATACTGTTCCCCTGATAAACACACAGTTTATGATTATAATTGGTGCCATTTATTTACAGTGGAAGAAAGTATCTTTAATTTTTATGAAGAAAAGAGGGATGAAGGTGGAGAGCAAAAACCAAAATCCTTAGTTTTCTATGGTGTGCCTTTGGCATGTGGGGGAAAGAAACAGCATCTGCTGATGTGGAGACACTACATCATCATGTTCTAAAGTATCTTACCCAGTGCAGATTTATCATACAACAGTTACAAAAACTAAAATGCAGAAAGAGCTATCGCTATTCAAAAAAAAAAAAAAAAAAAAAAAAAAAAAAAAAAAAAACTATTTTTGCAATCATTTTACTATTTCTGGCTCATTAGTATCTGATGATGTGGCACATGCAGCATCACTGGGAAAGTCACCACATCCTTCATTGTTTACCAGCAAAGAAACTAATATCAAAGACTGTTTCCTGAGTAAGAACTCGAAAAGCTCCAAAATAAACATCCACCAATGTTTTGCCACAACTTTAAATCCTTGAAAACAACAGAAATGTGTTGAGAAGTTACTTTGGCAGTGTTTTTTGGGGGCAAACACAAGAAATCACAGTAAGAATGAAGGAAAAAAAAAACAACCTTCCTTGCATTTTTATACAGGACTTCACATCCCACAATGCAATGCATGAAACAGCGTCAATAACCCAAGTAACTTTCAAGTGCCAATTTCAACCTTCTACATTGTTTTTTTTTTTTACAAATAATAGTCATCGATTTATTGATTTATGTGTCTTCATCTGATATAAAATTATCATCTTCCGCAGATTTAAGTTTCAAGACTCTTAGTAAACTTGATCTATTTGAGTAAGTAGTTATAAGAAAACAATGTGGCATGAGCAAAAACATTTCTACTTTTCTGTTTTGCAAGCACATGGTACAGTGACGCACCAACGTGCACTAACTCATGCACACACATTTTGTAGACACGATATGCACATAATGGGCAATAAATCAGAATGCATGTACGTTTAGGAATAGGGATGTAACGATTAATCGTAAGGCAGTTAAAAATCGATTCATAGGTATAACGATTCACATCGATGCTGTGAAAATTGAATCGCAGTCCTTTTTTTAACCAGAAGTGTTGGCGGCGAGCGAAATCTGCTAATACTTTCTTTCTGGCCGCCTTCTACTCCTAAACATATTCATAAATGATTCCTTACCCCTTTAGCACCGAAAGAATATCTGTAATATTACGTGAATATCTGTAAAAGTCACGTTTTTCTATTAGCTCTGTCTGCTAGCATAGCATCTCTTCTTCACTGCAAAATATCTGCATGCCAACCGACCACTGGGATACGGAAATCGCAAAATGGTGTTCCAGCTCAAAGAGAATGTTTAGCACAGCTGGCAAGATTGCTACTCCAGAGAGGTCCTGCTTTACGACCCACAAGGTCAACATGTTGGTGTTCCTTGCTTGGTATCTGCCAAACTAAAGTCGCTACAGATTTGCTTCTGGCCTGTTAAGACATCTGCTTTTCTGCAAGTGTTATATTGTGACTTTGCACTTTTTGTTTACAAAGGTTCTAACTGGATAGGAAGTGTTACCTATTAAGGAATGTACAACTATACTATATACCACTGTGCCTCAATGTTTAATATTTATTACAAGTGCAATTTTGTTTGTTGAGACTTGATAAACCATTTTATTTATTGCTTTGGTTGTGTGTGTGTTTTTTTTTTTTCCTTAACAGAGACAGGGTCTATTTTATTGTTTTTGTTTGTGATTTTTATTAAAGTGCATTTTTTTGCTAACAGAGACTGAGAGTCCATTTTAATTTTATTGTTTGTTTTATTTGTATAGGATCTTTAAAGGTTCTTGACATCCCAATTACAATGGTAAAAAATACTAATGAGAAATACAAGTCGATTGCATTTGAAAGGATGTACTTGCATTATTATATGTTATCATTATTTAAGTGGTTAATTTAGTCAAAAAAAATGTCAATTTTCACTCTTTTCTTGCCACATTTTTTGCCACTTATAGACCATTTTTGGCCACCTGTTACCATGTCTGCCTCCACTCGCTCGTTAAAACAAAAAAAAACAAACGTTGCGGACCGGACCGGCGTGCTGGGACGATGCCCGATATGCCAGATGGCCTGTGAGTTAATATTTTTACTGGTTGTTATTTTTTTGTTTGACAAAATATTAACTAAATACAGTCCTTGCACCATTCCATTAAATTTTGAAGGGGATCTGGATCAATATACAGATAATGGATCAGTTTAAAATAATCATCAAAAATTCATATCTCAATTTGTAATCAGCTGATCTTTACAAAAGTTGGCTCAGTCATGACGGGCTGGTTCCTCAC
The DNA here is from genome assembly GCF_900634775.1 of Gouania willdenowi. Taxonomy (NCBI): domain Eukaryota; kingdom Metazoa; phylum Chordata; class Actinopteri; order Blenniiformes; family Gobiesocidae; genus Gouania; species Gouania willdenowi. Next base: position 17,319,040 of record NC_041055.1, read on the forward strand.
TTTACCACACGGGGTTTCTACCTGACAAATATTGTGCATTTCATTGCGATCTTCCCCATACATTTCAACCTACTGTATGGTTATGGAGATGGAAATTTCTTCCAAGCCTTAAAAAGTGTGAATGATCATGGTACCATGATCAGGATCACTGATCCAATAACTGCAAATATCTAGCAAAGAGGATATTTTTCATATAATTAATATGTAACAGTTAGTTTTTTCTATGCCTATTTAATAAATTGAAGAATACTGAAATGTTCTAAATGTCTCTCCAGAGTATCCACAATATTGGTATAGGAGATTTTATGTCAATGATTATTTCAGCCTAATGCCTAATTCGCTCCATTTTCTTCAAGGCCACAGAGGTTCCCTAGTGTCACCTCTTTCTATATCCAAACTCAATAAGCCCTGCATAGTTTTACCATGAGCACATTTCAGCAAAAGCAGTTCTACATGATCAGATGAGTGCAAAGCAATCCAGTATACAGACAACCTCAACCTGCACTCAGCAATGGGAGATTGCATTTTTTTCCTTAAAGACAACAAAGTGAATACAGTTCTGCATGAGCACACACCCGTGTGTAAGAAGGAAAAGTAGTGTTTCATAGAAAAAAGCATTACAAATCGAGACATGGATGAATTATGATTTTTGACTGAATGGATAATGGAAGATTTTAACCAAAATGTCTTAAAGATGTCAGCATGAGATTAAAAACCAAAAAAAAAAAAATACAAAAACTGGCAAGTCAAATTATGCAAGACCCCTGTGACTGCGAAGGCCTAAATTTAACAGGCATGAGTTTCAGTGAATGAAAAAGCTCCCGAAACCTCTTTTGAAGTTCTTTCCTCTGTGGGCGGTAATGTGGTGTGGCATGGAGCCAAAGCCCAACAGGCGCAAGGATTGAATGAAACTTGGCCAGCGTCCCTTGATGGTAAGGATAAAGCAGCGGAGAGGGCCGTAAAGTTAAACACAAACAGCCGCACTAACATTGCTGATTCCTCTCATCTATCCCACAGTTAATCCAAACCTTGCTTCTGTTTGTTAACCTTTGTTTTTTTGTTGTATTTTGGTTAACCTGTGTCTTGTCTCTGCGTGAGTCACACTGACATTTTGTGTACATTTCAGAACGCATGAATGCTTGGAAGCAACTGTAAAGGCCAGCTGTTGTATGCATTTAAAAATCCATTTTCTATGGAGAATTTATGTGACCCTCCAGATTAGCTGACAAGGATTATATAAACTCCAGTCCCACTGTATGCAGGGTGGGAAAACTTTTTTCAGCACATCACTCAGTATTGCCCTGGGTGACCATTCTTCGTGTTACGTGTACATTTTGCATTTGTTTTGCTTCACTTAAAGAAATTTCAAATGGCATCACAGAAAAAGGTCATTCAAAATAACAGAGCATTTTTCTGTCAAAATAATAGCTAATCAATGTCACCAGTAAATTACTTCTCATCTTTGTGACCTTTACGGATATGAAAATATTAATCCGATCAACAGTAGAGAAACAGTACCTACTTATGCATTTGCTTAAAGGAAAATAATTAAGAGTTAGAAACTGCATTGAACGTTTAAAGCAGTAGGAGGGGCCATTGTTGAACACTTTACAGGCTTTATCCTCTTAAGAATGTTAACACCTTTTAGATGTTTAAGTCCAGCTTAAGTTTCCACTGACAGCAGGGTGGGGGTCAATTACATTTTTCAATTCTAATTACGTTTTCAATTCAATTATGATTATGATAACCAGCATTTTTTCCAATTGCAAATAAATTAAAATGATTATTTTTCCCCTGGAAATCAATTACAATTATGCTCTCAATTACTTAAAGGCACACTGTAACTTTTGGCCACTAGGGGCGCTAGACCGGTAACTTTTACGCAAGCACCCTAGTGGTCACAAGCGCCACAGCACTGTTGCAAAAATCAACAAACAGTCAGTCGGGCCAGCCTCCCTTGTCTTTTGATTGTGTATGCACATAGTTGATCGGTAACTTTGGAATACGGATTGGCTCTAAGAGCTGGGGTGCGAAGCGGGGCGGGGCTTGCACCGTGGCTACAGTCTATTGGCTGGAGGAGCAACCGCCTCTGCCGCACTCTTCTCTCCGCCACTGGATACCCGGTGCTCAGCCATGCTCAGTCGTCAACCCCATTCGCCAAGGGTCGTCACGGCAGCCGGGGTCGGGGCGCGCACGCCGGGTCGCCCGTCCCCTTCGACCTCCTTACTAAAGAATCCACATTTAACTGAAATGTCGCGGCGATTAGTGCACCCATTAACCCAACACAAAACCACCATATTGTGCTCTTTTGGCTGTAAACAGAAGCTAAAACTCGGGTTGCGAAATGCCCGTATGTTGTGACGTCACGTTGGAACTATATATATCTGAGCCTGTGGTCACGTGACTGCCGTAAAGTGAAACGTTCTTCAGGCATTCTCCAGGTCACGTGACCTGGCCAAAGATGGTTCGTCTCCAGGGGAATGCTCCGAGCGGGCGAGGGAAGCCCCGCTCGGAGCATTGATACTGTCAAGCGCTGTATATTTGCCTGAGGAATTATTTAAAATAACTCATATGGGTCAATTCTTTAGGTCAAAAAGTCCACGGTGTGCCTTTAAGTTCAATTACAGTTTCACTAACTTTTATTTATATAGCAATTATATAGTGATTGTATGCAGTTTTTTTTTAATGTGTGTACAATGTTATTTTAGCATCTTCACATTTAAATGTTGGTGCATTGATTATAAAATGTAATGTAAAAGCCCAACTAGTGAAAAGAAATGGAATTTAGCAAAATCTAAAAACTCTTTGTACAAAACATCAGTTACATTCACAGTATTGTTTCTCTGTAAAATTTTATTGTCCCTATTAAAAGAAAAAAAAAAAAATTATATCCTAACTCTAACCCGCTAACCTTTCTAACCCTTATTACCACCTCTATGGGTGTGAAGATTCACTCAGAGATAGGGATGTAACGATTAATCGTAAGGCAGTTAAAAATTGATTCATAGGTATCACGATGCACAATTTCACGATACCCAGAAGTGTTGGCTGCGGACGGAATCTGCTAATACTTTCTTTCTGGCCGCCTTCTACTTTTAAATATGTTCATAAATGATTCCTTACCCCTTTGGCACCGAAAAATATCTGTAATATTACGTGAATATCTGTAAAAGTCACGTTTTTCTATTAGCTCTGTCTGCTAGCATAGCATATCTTCTTCACTGCAAGATATCTGCATGCCAACCAACCACTGGATTACCAGCGCCCTCTGCTGGTCCATACAAATATCTGACCTAAATACAGTGAAATGACTTTTTTTTAATTTTTTTTTTTAAGTCCAATTGTTAAGGCACAAAATACATTTTCAGTTGCACTTTTAAAAAGAAAAGGAACAATTACGCAGTTTTGCATTGTTTACTATAGAACCAGAATTTAAATTAATAGGCTTCTTCTTCATTTGTATTATTCCTTTATTTATTTCATTCAAGATTTATTTTTTGTTAAATTGCATTGTTTTGAATAGTTTATCAGGGGATTTTTTTTGACAATGAAAAATAAAAGCAAAACAGTATAGTTTTTTATAGTTTTTTTTCCCCCAAAAAATAAAGGAATATTTTTCAGTCATCATTTTTCTACAGTCCCATTTTGTAAAATAAATCTTGAGAGAATCGTATCGTGAACCCAGTATCGTGAATCGAATCGTATGGGGAGTTGAGTGAATCGTTACATCCCTACTCAGAGATAGTATCAGTAACAATTACTACATACGTGTAAGCCAAAGACCTGTTTTGCATTTAATTAAATTGCAATTGACAGTTTTTATTGAATTTCCATGGTAATTACGATTACAAAGTAAATTATCCCAACTCAATTACAATTAAGTTACGATTACAACAGTAACAGATGTTTAAAATTCCGATTATGATTACGCCATAATTGTCAGTTATTATCAACTACGTGATTACAATTATAAGTGACCCCAACCCTGATTGACAGTAATGACCTACATGTTAGCATGATGTCATCTAGCAGGCATTAAAGATCAATCTAGCATAATTCTATTGAAAAGAATTGGCAACAGTGGGAGGGACATGACACATACTGCTATATAGATCTATACAAAGACATCTCTAGCTCTAGCTTAGGAATGAGCAGCTGGTGTGTCTATAGAATGTGTGCACATGATAAAAATACACACAGACCATGAACACACTTGCATTAATGTCTACATCAGTGTGTGCCCCTATTTTCAAGGCGCGAAACAGAACGGCACTATTCTGAATAGTCATCCATGTAAAAAAGAAAAAAAAGGCTGCAGACATCCAATGAAGTCAAATAAGCTAAGTGCTACTTAGAACTCTGCTCACTGTCTCTCATTAACTTGATAGAGAGTTGTGTATCAACACTGAGTTTGATGAAAGCAGGTCTAATTGCCAGTGATAGTTGGACGGAGACGTGGCTTATCTCCATCCTCCTCTCAATCTCTCCATTTTAATTTTCTTTAACCCTCAGAGAGACACAAACACAGAACAGTCTTTGATTTTGATTTTGATTTTACCAGGTTATTCACTGAGAACCAGTGCTCATGTACAGTGTCGACCTGGACCTTGAAGTTCACTCCAAAGAAGAAAAGCAATCACCCCTTCCACTCACATTTCCTTCAGACCTTCCATCAACTACACTCTTACTCAACGAATGGCAACTACATTTCAGAGACAAACACTGAGATCACCGCTTTGACAGAACTCGACACGCACGCACGCACGCACACCACAAAAAAGGCATTCATAAACAAGATTTACTACTAGATAAAATGGACATCCAAACACACACAAAACCACATGCATTACCATTCTGCCAGATTCTGCAAGCCATTTCAAAACAACTTTGTTGTTGCCTTTAGTTTCCTTGATCATGCTATTCAAGCTGAGTACAGGCAGTTCAGCTGGCAAGGCTATAGATTATTTTGGGCCACAGCACACGATCCAGCGCTACACCAAAAACCACGGTAATTACAACATCTCCTTGGGCCTTTGAATAGCAATGGCAACCAAAAACCTTGATCTGGTAAAAGACAAGAAAAAAAGGCATGGCTTCTTGAGTCAAAATAAACCCATCCACATGGAGTTGATTTGAGGTTTTCTATACGGGGAGAACAGCAGTGGGCTTGCACAAGTAATGGAAGCAGTACAAGTCATTGGAAAAAGGCCATCGCGTGCAGATATATTGCGGAAAACAGCACTCATTTGACCACATTATTAAATTCATCGATACTATAAAAAATATGACCAGAATAGACAAAGTGCTGGCCCAAGAACACAAAGGGAAAAGAGGCAACCCATATAAACATATAGCCACATAGGCCTGCTTTTTGAATCAAAGACATAACCTAAACTCAAAGAAGAACTCTTTTGATAAACAACTTTCCTCGTACTGTTACACAAACTCAGAGCACACAGCATGAGGACTTTAGGTCACAGTAGCAGACAGGAAATAATTTGCCTATGAGACTGCACAAGTCAAGACAAGACATACAATCTATGAGTTGATTGCGTTGCAGCCAATAAAATATTTCCTAATCAACAAGCGCTACTGTCAATACCATCAAGGCTCAGTCTTGCCGAACCTCTCTTGTATTTTGCTGACATCAAACATCCTACGGGAGTGAGGCCGCTTTCCCTCTTTACTCATATATTACTATGCCAAAAGGAAGCTTTTAAGAATCTGTGGTTCTTCCCTTCCTTGCTGAACTGGGCACATAGGACACTATTACAAATGCCACAGTGCACAGAATCTTGAATGTCCCACAAGAACTTTTGAACTGAGAGAACTAGGAATTGCTTGAGGATTTCAGTAGGATCCCTCTTTTCAAGCAAAGATGAGAATGCATTCGTAAATCACAGGAAACAGTCTTTTGAGCTCTTTGTCAATCTCCCACAATGATATATTCCATCCTGTCAAGTAGCAATCTCCCTCTTAAGATGGAGTGCAGTTGTCGTGTATATGAGCTGGGTAATGCAAAGGTTCTAGCATAAAGGTCACAGTGAGGGGGAAGTTGACTAATGTTGCTAGAAGCGTAACAAAAAAATCAGCATGACGCTACAGAGAAATGGAAGGAAACTTCGAAATCATTGCTTGAAATTTGATATACAGTATCCTTATTTCTATCTTGTTTGTTTTAATGTACAATAGATGATCCTTGCTGGTAACCTCCCACAGTGTTTTCAATCAATTCCATCCAGTTTTTCGTCTCAGTTCCGTGGCTCTTGGGTTCAATCAGAAAGCTCAGGATGATTTCTGTTATCTGATGTGGGAGAAGAATATAAAAGTAAGAAGAGAGAAAAATTGACGGGACGGAATATAATACCAGTCAAAAGTTAGCTCGTGAAAGGCAAAGAAAGGGCTCAAGAGAGTTTTTAGGAGTAAAAGGTCTCGCGGGGGGAGATGAAGGGGGAAGTTGCAAGAGCGGAGGGTGGATGATGATGTCTAGTACCAAGCTTTTTTTTCTTCCTTTTTTCTCTCCACTAAGTGAACCCAAAGGCCAGATGGTATTTCCATCAAAGAAATTAAAAGGCAAAATGAGAGAGACTTACTGGCAGGGTGTGGTTAACCCATCAACAATACTCCACAGGCTTAATTTATTTTTTATTTTTTTTACAACACAGAAGACAATTACCCTATTTGCTTTTAAAGAGATGTTAGAACATTCTTTAAGTCTGAACCAAATGAAGTTACAATTAGACTACTTTCATTAGCTGTGGGGTCGCTGGCTTCCCCCTCCTCCAAGAATGCTGCTATAGCTAATGGAAAACTATTTCTGCAGAGAAATTGCTCTCAGTGACCCCCCCAATCAGTACTACAGCAGAAAACAGCCATTGTGAGTAATTTATTATTATGAGGGGGAAACATTACCCTGATTATAATGTAGCTGTTGTATAGTAATTCACTCAAATGCTTAAATTGCTAGCTGGCACAGCACACTGGGTAAAGATAAGAGCATAGCTGGAGAGGAGATGCCTCAAAGCCGTGCTTAAGTTTGTGATGCAGCTAATTGCTGTCACTTTGTGCGCTTACAAAGACAGAAGGATACTTTCAAGCTCAACTGAGAGCCAAACTATGATTGCAAAAAGACATTGGAACAGCTGATCTGCAGGAGCCAGCTCTGTAGGTTTAAGGCTGACTCCATGGAGGGAGTCCCATAGGTGTAGCAACTAGCTTGCATGCACACAACAGGAATACCACTGAAGAAGCCACTGAAATGCAATTATCCACCTGTCCTTAACAGCTGAGGACCATTTCATCAATGCAAGGGCAGTCTAGTTTGAAAGCTAATCAGACGGCCGCAAGGGAGGAGGGCGCTCATCTGTCTGGATGCTTATCCTATTCCCACGAGGACGCCAAAACCTTTTTTGAGGGAAATCAACAACCTGAGACACAAGCCTTTCTCAGTTTCTGGTGAGATTCACATCACACAGATTGTTGAGCCTGAGCAACTAACATCTAACAGGAGCTCAAATGATGGGTCAATAAATCAATGACTCATTCGAGAAAAAATATTCAGCAGCTTTTGAGAATTCATTCGCCTGGCAACTGGGGAAGACCTCTGCAGGTTTAGAAGTTGTATTTATTGCAAACAAGAGGTTTAATTACAGCTGACACCCCAGATAATGCTTTAGTATATAAAAGCGTAGTTTATGCCTCTTACATCAATGCATTGAACATTTACTCCAAAAAGAAATAAAAAAAGGTCAAAATTACCATTAAAAGTTTGTGTCAACAGTAAGACGAAGATAAAAAAAACAGCTATTTTGGCCTTTATCCTTTCTTTTTAGAATATTGAATATTAAAATATTGGGGCGAGCAGTTTTAAAGGTTTTGTTTAAATAAACGTTATACATAATTGTGTAACGCATTGGTTTGACAAAATGGTTTTGAATATTGAAGCAAAAATGAAATCCCTAAGCAACGTTTTCTTTAGAATGAGCACATTCTTGATCTTGGACATAAAGAGCCTGTACTACAAAGCTGGATTTCCTCTTATCACAATAACTTTACAGATGTATTCTGTGTGTGCTGTAATATAACGCTAGTTAACTTCTTACCAGGGTAAATCACCATGGTAACTTATGCTGAACAGCTAACCTGGTCGGGAATAGGTTTTGTTCAGGCGAACAGATCAGCAAGTACAAAAACCCTGACTCCTGACCAATCGGTTCTCTTGTAAAATGACCTGGCAAAGAATGGGCTGGTGATTCTCTGTAGACATTGTGTATCTGATCTGACAGGAGAGAAAGAATGTGGATGGGTGCAATCCTTTCCATTTACCTGATGACATCCTATAGGAAATATATAGATTTATAGATCTAATGGACCTAATGGAGCCTTGTTCATTCTTACATCCATTTGCGCATTTTGCAATGCCGAGATCCTCAGTCCTGTAAGATAATACAACCAGGTTGTATAAAATAAAAATGTAGGTTTACTGAACACAGCATCAGAGCCACATACTGCACCCAAAATGAGGCGAACACAACACATACAAACATGTTTTTATGCATAAATAAATTGATTTTATATCGCCTATTGCCATTTTGAAAAAAAAAAATATTGAAATATGAATATTGATCACATAGGCCTAATGTAACCAAAGCAGTAACACATTGTCTTGAGAAGGATATGATTGTCCAAACTGTGGGAAATGAGGGGTTCAAAAAGCTGCTCAAAGTAGGATTTTCTCAAGAATTTTGAGGATTACCACAAAAACAAACGGATATCACTAGATTGATATGGTGCCTTGTTATGTAGAAAGTATTGCTAATGCTATGCCACTTTTGTTAAACAAAGTTAAAAAAAAAAAAAAAAAAAAAAAAAAAAAAACTGACTAAAATTGTTGTTTGATGTTAATTGTACTTGGAACCAGTTTAATATATTTCTCACATTTTTTTTTTTTTTTTAAATATTTGAAAATTACCCTGACTTAAATGATCTTTTATCCCCTTTTCATTTAGGGCAATGATTTTAGGTATCTTAATTGGTTTGTTTTATCAGTAAATAACTTTCAAATAGTCTAAATGATCTGAATTGTGATCGTGATTTTACAAACAAAAAAATTGATATGATTTTTTTTTCCCATATCGCCCTCCCCTAGTTGTACCTGTATGCTTTGAAAGCTACAGCGGCTGAGAAAAACCAGTGCAACGGCATAAAATGATGAAGGGTCAACATAAAAACATGATGGCTTTAATATAATGTCCACCTTCAGGAAGAGAAGTGAACAAGGCTAAAACTGGGAGTTCTCCACATTGTTTTTCTTTTTCCAGTAACAAAATGTGAAACCCAAGTACTTGCTCTTACAATCAAGGAAACCTCCAAATTTGATGCTCTTAATCAGAGCATCAGCAAACATATCCAGTCAAGTAGCCAATTGAAAATCATAACATTTATTTCCCAAAGCTGTGAAAAAAAGGGCAAAACATGGCTGTATACCTGTGTATTTAAGAAGATAAATCATATCCAGAAAGTTTATGTGCGACCTTAGAACTGCCTGTGCAATGCAAAGACTTACAATGAACAAAAATATAAACGCCACACTTTTGAACTGAACTGAAAGATCTACAACGGTTTCTATATTCACAAAATACCTGTTTCTCACAAATCTTGTTTACAAATCTGTCTAAATCTGTGTTAGTGAGCACTTCTCCTTTGTAGAGATAATCCATCTCACCTCACAGGTGTGGCATATCAAGATGGTTAGTAGACAACATGAAAATTGCACAGGTGTGCCTTAGGCTGGTCACAATAAAAAGCCACTCTAAAATGTTTGGTTTAATCGCACAGCGCAATGCCACAGATGTAGCAAGTTCTGAGAGTGTGTGCAATTGGCATGCTGACTGCAGGAATGTCCACCAGAGCTGTTGCCCGTGAAATGAATGTTCATTTCTCTACCATAAGCCATCTCCAAAGATGTTTCAGAGAATTTGGCAGTACATCCAACCGGCCACACAACCGCAGACCACGTGTAACCACACCAGCCCAGGACCTCCACATCCAGCATGTTCACCTCCATGATCGTCTGAGATCAGCCACCCGGACAGCTGTTGCAACAATCGGTTTGCATAACCAAAGAATTTCTGCACAAACTGTCAGAAACCATCTCAGGGAAGCTCATCTGCATGCATTTTCGTCTTCATCAAGATCTCGACATGACCTGCAGTTTATCGTCGTAACCTACTTGAGTGGGCAAATGCTCACATTCGATGGCGTCTGGCACGTTGGAGAGGTGTTCTCTTCACGGATTAATCCCGGATTTCACTATTCAGGGCACATGGCAGACACCGTGTGAGGCGTTGTGTGGGTGAGAGGTTTGCTGATGTCAACGTTGTGGATTGAGTGGCCCATGGTAGCGGTGGGGTTATGGTCTAGGCAGGCGTATATTATGGACAACAAACACAAGTGCATTTTATTGATGGCATTTTGAATGCACAGAGATACTGTGACAAGATCCTGAGGCCCATTGATGTGCCATTCATCCGCAACCATCACCTCATCTTGCAGCATGATAATGCACGGCCCCATGCTGCAAGGATCTATACACAATTCCTGGAAGCTAAAAACATTCCAGGTCGTGAATGGCCAGCGTACTCACCGGACATGTCACCCATTGAGCATGTTTGGGATGCTCTGAATCGGCGTATATGACAGCGTGTTCCACTTTCTGCCAATATCGAGCAAGTTGGCACAGCCATTGAAGGAGTGGACCAACATTCCACAGGCTACAATCAACACCCTGATCTACTTTATGCCAAAGAAATGTTTCACTGTGTGAAGCAAATGGTCACACCAGATAGTGACTGGTTTTCTGACCCCCCCCCCCAGACCGCCCCAATAAAGCAAAACTGCGCATTTCAGGGTGGCCTTTTATTGTGGCCAGCCTAAGACACACCTGTGCAATAATCATGCTGTCTAATCATCTTCTTGATATGCCACACCTACTGTATGAGGTGGGATGGATTATCTATGCAAAGGAGAAGTGCTCACTAACACTAAATCACTAACAATATTTTAGAGAAATAGGTCTTTAGTGTTTATAGAAAATGTTTTAAATCTTTGAGTTCAGCTCATGAAAAATGGGAGCAAAAACAAAAGTGTCGCATTTATATTTTTGTTCAGTGTAGTTAACAGAATGACGGCTTAATATTTTTTGGCAATCTTCCCTGAAATAAAAGCGTGATGCAACGCATGTAATGGTTGGAAGCCAAAGGTAGCGAGAAGTACTTTAAAAAAACAGACTAATGAATAGAAAAATGAATGAAGCTTTCAAAAAAAAAAAAAAAAAATGTTTTTTTTTTTGTTTCATTATGTAAGTCACCATGTACATTCTGACTTTGCAATGTCAACTTGAAACCTAATTAAAATGATTATTTTCCAATTATCAGGTTACAAAATTTTTATGAATGGTTGATAATGTCTACTTTAATTTTATTGTATGTGCTGATAGGTAGAGTTAATAACTTTCTTTCTTTAACCTATATTGCTTGAGGTCCAGATTTCCAGAACTGTGTGCACCATCATCTAATTTCACTTTTGACCTCTTATTAAAACCCCTATTTTCTGATTGTGGGTACAACTCCTTGCAGAACAAATACAAGAAACACTTGAAGGCTCAGGTTGGTGAGATGGCTTAACACAACCCTGGATGTGGGTCAGACTCCTGTTTATCATTCTGACATTTGTAAATATTTTAGGGTTAAGGCCATTCAACGAAGTTGTGTTGATGTTTATAATACTGTCAAACCCTAATGAATAAAGAGGACAAGGAGAGTACGATCACACAGTATCACGCCTATGTACGAAACAAGATGCATCTCATCACATATTCACAAGATGCATCTTCGAGCATATATGTATGGTATCGCAAGATTTGTTTTAAATCCACAGAATCTTCTACATATCAAAAATGTATGGGTTTTTTTTGTTTTTGTTTTTTTAAATTACTATTAAGTTGGAAAAGTCATACCCAAAGTAAGTATGTAGCTATGTCCAGATTTAAAGTCGATTAAAAGCAAGGTTATTTTTCCAAATGCAATATTTCGGGTCTTTTTTCTTTTCCAAATACGTATATTGTATCGTTATCATGAGCCTAATATCGTCTGTCGTGAACTCTCTGTAACAGTGTTGTGTATTAATGTGAGCTTTTTTTTTTTACACATCAAGATGCAGTGTCTCATGTTCTCCCATATTTCCTCCAGATTCAGAATCAGAATCAACTTTATTGACCAAGAGTGTATGAATACACACGAGGAATTTGTCTTGGTGACCTGTGCTCTCTCAGATAGTGTAACATTAAATAATAACAATCAACTAGAATAAAGAAAAATAAATAAAAAAATAAGTATAAACATAAATAAAAGAATAGTTAGACTAATATGTGCAAACTAAAGATAATAATAATAATAATAATAATAATAATAATAATAATAATAATAATAATAATGAAATAAAATAAAAATACAATGATAATAATAAGATTGACTGAGAACCTATTAAAGGTGTGCTGTGCCTTGTGTCCCTTGTAGGCTGGAATATGATACGCCTACATCACATGGTCATCCTGAAAAGAATAAGCAAGGACGTTTATTGTCTGATATTTTCAAATTTAACTTTTTTTTTTGTTGTAAATAATTGATTTTACAAGTTTAAAAAGCCTCTTTTTAAAGTCAGCAGTAATTAGGGTGACTTTTAATGAGCCACTGAAGTACAGATGTCTTTCATAGTTGCGTCTGGAAGAAGAAATAACATCTTATGGGCTTAGGTTGTCACCCTGCTGGAGGAAAGGGTTGTTTGCCATTCATCAGTGTGGGATATATACACAATGTCAGCAAGCTGTGGAGGAGGTCATTATTCTGCCAAGGCAAATACATTTACATTTATTTATTGGACACATTACAGGAACTACCTGATCACTGCTTGGGACAGCAGCTTCTTACTCACTTCTTCCTTCATCTCATCCAAAAATGTAACACGCTCCACTGAAGCTTTGGTAGAAGATACATCAAAAGCAGAGACATGTAATAAGAAACTGCTAAAAAATGATAATAAAGTACCAGAACTTATTTCTGCTCATATAAACAAGTTGCAGTGTGGGAAAATCTGTCACAAAAAAAAAAAAAAAAGGGGTGTCAAACTTACCACCCCCATGTCCAGCTGTTCGGTGGTCTGAGAGGGAGCTGCTTGGCTCAAAGGCAGGAGGCACACGAGGATGTGCACCATCAGTAGCATTTCAAGAAGAAAATCCCTTATCCACTTGGAGAGAAGCATGACGAACATGATGCACCTTCAACACAGCAGGCTCACACGCGGAGCCTGGCTGCTTCATCTGCTGTGGAACGAATCCGGTTAAGTGTTCACCTCACTGTGGTGCGCAAGCACATAAAACACATGAACCCCAGCACAGATAGGGACGATCAAGCTTTTCAAGTTTCCTACAGGAATGGAAATCAAGTTTTGTTTTTTTGTTTTTCTCCCTCTCTGTCTTTTTGTTACTGATGAAAGAGTATGTGATCTTAAGTAAAAAAAATAAAAAAAAAGCCTGGGTGGCTGTCAGCCTGAATCTGTGGAGGTATATATCCAAGCAGCGAGACGCGTTAAAGCTCCGATCCTGATCGCGCTGTCTGGAGCACTGAAGTGAATAAGAGCAGCTGCAGGATTGGGAGGGAGGGAGGGAGAGAGGGAGAGAGAGAGAGAGAGAGAGAGAGAGAGAGAGAGAGAGAGAGAGAGATGGGTGACGTGCTGCGTGCGTAATTTGAGTCTTGAGTGGTTTAAGACACAAAGCTCAGTTTGACAATAAAACGTGCCATGGAGTGACCTGGACCTGAATGGTCTCCCCTTTTCCTCCCTCCACATTACAAGACCACATTAAACAGAAATCACGCTGTGCCTAAGCTCCAACAGGACAAAGCCTAACCTTTTAATATCGTCTGTTCCCATGCAACACTGTGTTACATTTTGGAAAAAATAAAATAAAATAAAATAAAATATGAAGTTTGACAGCCATTCATTTGAGAAGTTGGGCATCCGGTAAGTTGTAATGTTTCGACTTAGCAAATTCAATGCTAGTCACCATATTTGTTTAGGGGTAAAACAACGTTAAAGTCGGGGTACTCAAATTATTTTCTTTAATTAAAAAAAAAAAGATTTGTATTAGCAACATATAGTATATCGTAAAAGTAATCATTTATGAAAAACTCGTACGTCTGCGTGCTGTCTGTGCCTTATAATGAAGTATTTTAGTTAATAAAACCTTGGAGGACAAAATCTTGGTGGTCACCGCCTCCAGCTCCAATCACAGGATTTTGAGAAAGAAGGGGCGAGCAGAGCCCATTGGCTGCTGTGATTAATAGTGAAGCGTGTGCACAGTGCAAACTTGTTTTCAGTCATGGACTAACTTTGGACCCCGAAGAGCTGTTGTGTGTTTGGCTGTTTGTCCAATGTGAAAAACAATATAGATATAGTTTTTTACATCATTCCAAAAGAAAATAAAAGCGCTGGCTTTCCTGGATGGTTGGGTAAAAACTCGTCTTCAAAAGTGTTCAATTTCTACATGTGCTCTCTACATTTCATAACCGGTAAGTGAACAGTTTAGCTCTGCAATGAGGATTTTAGGGGCATCTCGGTGGCTTCAGTTTTCATTCTAGATGTAAATATGTTCAATTCAATTCAACTTTATTTATATAGCACAAATGACAACAAAGTAATATAAAAACTCTTAACAAAATATAAAGTCCATAGTAAGAAAGAAAGAACCCAACAAGATCCACATGAACAAGCATTTTGCGACAGTAGGAAGAAACCCCCCCCCCCCCCCCTTTGTATTGGAAGAAATCTCCAGCGGAATGTTGTATTTTTGAAGTACACTGTGATTAATGGCGTGTGAGGATTTTACCGCAGAATTTTTACCATGCACGTTACTCAAGGAGTTTATTTATTAGGTAATTGTAAAGACCTGGGTAGGTGAAATTGGGCTAATGGTTTGGATTGTTTATCCAAGTGTTGGCTGGGACTTTGTACGGACACTCATATATCCCTAGCACTGATAACTTAGCCTCATAATGTCCCCTGCCCTCTTCTCGTAGTGTTTCTTGATAGTTGTATGCCATACTGGGATATAAATCACTCTTGTATTGAAATAAAGACGTTTTGTCATCGAACAAACAGGAGGCGGACAGATTGTTTTCCCCCAGTTTAAAATGGTGTCTGTTTATTTACTACCGCCAATGTCATCTGTAACGTAAGCCCGACTTTCCAAATATGAATTACTGAATTTATTAGATACTTACATAGAATAACACTGAGGCTATGTTTCCGGTTGGTGGACTGGAATCATACAACACTGCAAATGCTTCATTATTTCGATGTGCAGTCTTGGATAAAGATTCATTAAACAAACCCACTAAAAAGTGATAGAAAACTAAAACAAATTCACCACAAAAATGCTAGTTAAGATGTAGCCTGCTTGGTCCGCGCGTAGCAAGAAGACACTGCTCTGAGGGTCATGAGAATTAGAAGAAATATAGTTTTTCCATTTTTGTGTTCATGCTATTCCTATTCTGCAGCCTTTATCACTTCTTCATTTATTGCTGTCATTTCTTTTGGAAACTATTGAGTATTCTGCACATGTTCTAATATTATTGTTGTACATGTTTGTTTGTTGTGTTCACTCTGAAAGAAGAAGAAATGAGCTGCATGAGTAGAAGGCAGGGGTTGACAGCTTATGGCTCCAGAGCCCCTTATGTCTTGCTTGACCCCTCCCCTCTGGCTTATTGACCAATCATTGAGCGCCTCTGACTGTCAAATATGTCATCAGGATCATGACCTACTCAAAAGAAGATGTTGGAGTGTTTTGCTACAGTGAAGCCCTGCGAGTGGAGCGAGAGCACAAAGCTGCGCATCAGTCCGTGTTGCTGAGGAAACATCAAAGCACGTTGCACGACCTGATCTGTTTACTGGGCAGACCCTTGGAGCTCACGTGAAGGACACGTCGGTACCGGAGTGTCTTTTTACTCTTGCCATCAGTCGTTTGTAGGGGTGTGTTTTGCCTGGCATCTGGCGATACGATTCATATCCCGATACATGTCACGATACGATGCATCCCTATATTAAAGTATAAGACCATTATTGCAATTTTCTTTTTATATATGACTTAAGAAACAACTCATCTGTAAATGTGTACACCTTCATGAGAACATTATGCATGAAATATATTTTATTGGCATATTTTACACTCAAAACATTGGCTTTAACATGCCATGTGCCAACGATTAAAAAAACAAAAACAAACAATCTGCCTGTGGCTTTTAAACCAACTTTGACTTTAGTGCAACATGACTCTAGTGCAACTTAACTGATGCATAAACCTAGAACAACAAATAAACGCAGAAAAAAGTTAGTACTTTAAAATGTTACTGAAAAACCACAAGCTGGTCAACATGTCCAGGTTTCAGCACACTTCTTTGTGCAGTTACAATGTCTCCTGCAGTGAAAAAGACTTTCCTGGTTAAAAAAAGTAAAAAAAAAGAATGTATTATTATTTTTTTTAAATAAAAAAAAAAAAAAAAAAGAATCGACATGGATGCATTTTGAATCGATCCGAGAATCGTGCAACGTAATATCGCGATATATTGCCAAATCGATTTTTGTCATCAATGCAGTGGCGCACACCTGTAACACAGCTGTCCCCCACCCATTGAGGGTTCCGTGTTGTGCGAGTTGCTGAAGCTAACCTTGAATCCTCTGATGAGTCCACTAAATAGACGCCTCACAAGCTCTGTTTACAAATTACAAGAGAACTTTTTCTAGTGAAAACGCACATTGTTTGTTCCATTTTGGCAGACCTTTCACACAGCAATGGCATTTTGGTGCTTGAAAACAGAACTTTTCAAAAACGGGCTCTATATAGACAAGGAACACGTTCGCTAGCTCTGCAGTGTCTAAGAGACACACTGTTTGTTTGCATCACTTTTTGGAATTTTTCTGAATTTCTCCATCAAAGTGTTGACATACTTCACCATCACTTGGATCAGTGGAGACGTATTTTATGAATATACCAGATTCTGACAACAATCCCAGTGCTGCACTCCTACTGAGAGCTTTATATACAGTATTTGATTGAACGCAGGGTCGGGCTTAATTTCTATATTTTTAACACAGACTCTGGTTGGACTCTGTTCAGATGTTGCATGGTGAATGAATTGTCAGCTTATGTTTTTCGAGAAGCGCGAGAAAGACGCACAAACCTTTGCTCAGGAGACGAATGGAGGCTGTCCTCTGGTACATAAATAATTGGTGTTATAAAATGCACAAACGACTCATAAACAGGGACTCAGACACTTTTCAGTCACACCAGGTCATAAAACAAAACATTGACAGGACTCTGTGCTTCACAGCAAAAATCACCCACAGTGAAAACTGGTTTCTATCCTTTAACTCATTGAGTGCTATAGACGTGAATTGTGTTTTTTCGGCTGGGGTTGCTAAGAGACAGTGTGACGAAGCTCTCCGGGGACTATCTAACTTGCACAATGATGTAGTGACCAACTGGTGACATGAAGGTGGCAGCAGCGCACCTTTGAATGAGAGATCACCGTGATGGGCAGAGGAAAGGAGTTTACGAGACAGTTGATGCTGAAGTTCCCAGCAGCGCACACTCGACCAGAGCATGTATAGAACTGGACTATTAGGTGTGTCGCAATGCTGAGATAAAACAATCAAAAAAACGGGGCAAGCGGTGACACTCGGCCTGTGCGGGGAGAATGACGGGGGGAGAGACTTGGAGGACGGCCAAAATACAGCAAGAAATCCATTCAACTCTGACACAGATAACAAAATAATAATATTGTTGCCATCAAACGCCAGGTCTCAGTGTTGTTTTTGTAGTTTTATAGAAGGAAACCAATGTTGAGGTGTCACTAAAGCCAAAAAAAAAAAAAAAAAATCGTTTGAAAGTCACTAATAGGTTTGGTGATTTGTGTGAAACTTCTATTCAACTGCTGATTACGGAAGAACGAAACAAGATAGAAACAAAATAAGTTTTTTCTTGATGAATGTAGAGTCTCTAATCATTCAGAATCCTTCAGATGTCAGATTGTCATGGCACTGTGGGGGTAGAAATTTTGAAAATGGCTGGCACTGAATGAGTGAATGCAAAATCATATTAAATTTACTCACTGCCTTTCGCACGCAGAAGGAGAGTACATATACAGTATAAATATAATTGCTGTGTATATCTTCTCTGTGTGTTTTTTTTGTTTTGTTTTGATTCATTAATATTGATTGATCTGTGGCTTTTAGCTTCCCATTTATTCAGTAGGCTGGGCTTAATAAGCTCTTGTATTTGTGATAAAGGTTGCCAACCCCAAGCGCAATGCCCTTTAAAAAAAATAAAATAAAAATGCTATGGAGTGAACATTGACTCGTTATGATGAAAACCAATCATTCTTGTAGCTGCAGGGTAATGATCGGACATAGCATGGTTACGTAGATACAGTTTATCACTGTTACTTGGAAATTTTGAATAAAATGATGAGAAATAATTGCAAGAAGAGTAATTCAAACATTTTTGGTCTGCTATAATTTCATTTAGTAACAACAACTGTTATGGCTTGTGCGGTCCTCTGATTGGTGGACTCCTCGATCATCCAATCAGGGAACATGAGAACACTAATGCTTTGCTGAATGGGTAACCTAAAACGTGACTGGTTTCAGCAACGGCCAATAGACACCTGCACTGCTGGAGGCCACGGGCCCAAGTTTTTTTTTTTACCCTTGTAACAAATGATGACTGAAATATGATTGGGAGGAAAACTCTGTACACAACTGGTAGCATCACAATATATTATGCAAAAGATGTAGGTCTTATCAGTAAGTCTGTAATTGCCTTGTTGTTCTGATTTTCCTGGTGATGTAGAGAAACTGCCCGTCTATAAAAAGCAAAGATGTTTAGTTCTGCATTGCTCATTACACATCTGATTTAGCCATATTTGAGGAAACATCAAAAGAAAAAAGAAAAACACAATTTGTTGGGCTACTGAGATAATTATTGTGTGAAACTTGTGCTTTTTTTTAATTTTGGATGAATGAAAAGACCAAAGCATTTATTTACTGTGACTTGCATCACATTCAATCCCTGTAGGTAATAAAGTTACACACTGTAATAACTTTAAATTGCTAAAAGCTTCATTCCCCACAGGAGAAAGAATGAAAATGTTTCTTTGTGTAATATGTTGTGTTCATTCAAAAGAATTCCAAATAGGTGAGCATCTCGAGAGGTGCATTACCATAACATTAGTGTGTTACGCGGTGTGCTGACCTCATGTTAAGGCTAAGCAGCGGTAATATAGTATTATGATAATTGCTGCATTTGATTTATTGCCTGCTGGCAAAAACGAGGCTGCAGTCATGTAGAGTTACATTCAGCAGAAGGTTAAAACATTCATAAAAGCATTCCAGTCTACTGTGTGTGTTACCTGATGGCTTCAGCTTCTTAAAGACTATTTTCTAGACCAGGGGTTCTCAACCTTGCTGCCGAGAGAAGGGGTCACTAGATGCCTTCAAGAAACTAAGAATATTTCTTATATAATATGTCAACACCTTCAGCCCATTTTTGCTTATATTTACCCTTTTTTCTGCAACTACACCATATTCTAACCTATTTTCAGCACTTTTCTTTGCCATATTTTTGCTCCTTTCAATGCATTTTTGCTATATTACTCCCTTTTTTGCAACTCCGCTAGTAAATGTCAATGCCTTTCAAGACAAACCCTTTCCATCATTTTTCCACCTAATGTTGCATACATTGATGGTTGTCACTTTTAACCTCTTTTCAACATAATTCATGCTTATTTTTTCCAATTTAACCACATTCCCGATTTGTCATACCCATTATTTGCCAGTTTAAACTAATTGTTCCCACTTTTTAGCCAATATTGACACTTTGAACCCTTTTTAGTGCTTTTTCGCTGTGTTTTTGGCCACTTTTAATCAATTTCTGTGGTTTTTAAAACTCCATTTCACCACCTTTTCACATTCTGGCGCAAATAATAAACTTCCTGGATAACAGTGGATATTATTCAGATGAGTAATATAAATGTGGTTATCACAAATTCATAGAACAATGGACCATCATTTTGCTGACTTTATGGATGGGCCACAAAAAGCTCTCCCCTGTATTCCCCCTTATAGATGGCCCTGCCTCCACATGACTGTTCTTCAATGTTCATGTCTGTGTTCAACCACCTTCAGGTACAGTGGGGGTCCCCGGTCTCTAGAACCTTTATTTTGGTGGTCGGGGGCTGGAAAGGTTGAGAACCACTGCTCTAGAAGAAGATAGATTTATTGACCTGTTGATCTTTATTGTGCTATATTGTAAGTCTAAGTATCATATCTTATATTATTTTTGTACTATTGGTATAGTTAGTACTATTTTTTATTAGGTATTTTGCAAATATCCTAATTTGTTGTGTTTATACTGGTTTCTATAACTTTGCCGTGTCTCATTCATTTTGTATATATAATCTATTTTATGTGTAATTTATATACACTGTATGAATTATATATATTTTTTGTTTATTTGTATATTGAAATAATGCTCAGTGTTTTATATTAATTGTTTTACATGTATTATTTTTTTTTTAGGTAACAATTGTGATTAGGTTCTTGTTTTCTAAAAATGAAATAAAAGGTCAAAGAAATCTACAGTAAAGCAAAGGGTAAACTAAAACCTTTCCTAGGGCACCAAATTAAATTCATATTTAATTCTAGTAATTTTATTATTATAGCTCTGGTCATTTCCATCATTTAAAATGACCACTTTATATGCTGAAAGCAATAATTGATTGAGAGATCTTAGTGATTATCTGGCTTTGAAGAATTACTATTCATTGATTAGACTTTCTGCAACAATACACATTTCAGTGTGTGAAACTTTATAATATTTTCTTCATGCCTAATATTGAGTGAGGATTGGAGCGTTTTTTGAAAAGTGTCGAAGTGTGACGATCAGACTTTGACAATTTATGTTTATTCATGGTTTGGATGTTATTCATGGACTGGCAACATGCTTTTTTGTGTATGGGGCAGAAAATGTGAGATTCACAAAATATTGGGATTGTTGGTTACACAATGGAATAGTCTGTGTTTACTCAAAGACAACAGTGGCACATCACAAATGTGTTAAAATAATGACCAATCTGAACATTAATACAATATATGTCATTCTGTATAATTTAGTGCCATCTTTGTTAGTTTTTGTGGTTGTTTGTGTTTATGTTGTTATTTATTTATGGTGTTGAATAACAGGCGGAATCAACAACTCAGCAACACATTTCCATACACCCAGTTTAATTATATTTAGGATTTTTTAATAAAAAAACAACAGAAATCAATAATTTTGATAATTTTAATCAAGTAACGACAGCTCTGTTTGTAATTCTAATTGAGGATTATTCAACTTGAGCTGTGAAAATTACATTTTATTATTATTATTATTATTATTATTATTATTATTATTATTAATATGAGAAGAAGCACCCAGGATTGTGCAACTGATGCATTTTTTTTTTGTTCTTTATTGAACTCTGAGGTGTTTCTGACGCCACGGGCACTTTGACCTTTTTTGAGGTCCGGCGCATTTATTGTGACTCAAAGTAAACCAGCTGTGTCTGCACAAAAGCCAGTTTTTACAGCTTTGTTAGCACGGAGAGACGGATTCACTAAGATCTGAAATAAAGGGTGGTAAACCAGGTGCGTCCCTAAATCCTTTGGTGACGCAGTTTCCTCACCTGCTGCGAGGAATTCACCAAGATCGCAGCAATTATTAGTGCACGTGCAGAAGTGCACTAATTTAAATGAGGGTTTTGCTTGTTCAATGTGGAGAGCTGAGGCGCACAGAAGTGCACAATGACATATGAGGAAGTTAAATTGGAGGCAGATGGACTTCTCTGTCTGCTGCACAAACATTAAATAATGTAGGAAACTAAGGAAACAAATAGAATTTTTTAAAATCGCCTGGAGCGACATCCATGGATCTCTCCATCTATCCAGCATCCTATCTGCACCGAAGCCACTGGATGCTTTTTTCACACACACACACAAGTATTTTTTTTTCTCCGTCGCCACTGTGTTTATTCAGTGCAGCTCATCTCTGCGTGTGTGTTTGCACTTGTCTTTCAGTCGTATTATTTTTGGCGCATAAAACAAGTACCGCAAACAGTTCCTGGTTTGATGAATTGCATTGCGGCCACTTTATTAATTCATTTGCATGTCGTCCTCCCATTTTATTGATCGCCTTGTGAGATCCGCCTACTTTACGTATTCATTAGAGGGAAACACGCGAAATGGATTGAAGGCGCATTGCGACGTACAGCAGTCGCGCATTCCTGATTCCTTCAGGTTTGTATTAGCGCGTGGAATGACGTTTGCACACGTTTTAATACCCCTAAACCATTAGTGAATCTGCTCCTGAGTGTGGTATTCTAGAGAGGTGTGATGTGTTTATATTAGCATTGCACTTTTTTTTAGTCAAACTAAATTATTTACCCAACTTTGTACATTTTCAAATACTGTTACAGTTGTAAAGCCAAGAACAAACAATTTCGATCGATTTTGCATCCTTTAAGAAGTAGGAAAACAAAATAAAAAGAGAAAGGCAGGTGGTTTTAGTTGTTAATGGAAAAGAAAGTATAAAAAACATAATGTCTTTGTTTAAACTATCCCTCCATCCATTTTGAGACCCGTTTGTTCCTGATTTTAAGGGTCACAGGAGTGTTTAAACTACTTTATGAAATATATAGTAATTATAATTTGGGCTGACAAATTGTTGTTGCAACCACATTATTGAGCATTTACTTAATACATTTTCATCAAACAGTTGTGTGTCTTTTAATCTAAAACGTATTAAACATTCACTCTTCTCTCAATCCAACCTACTCACCATAGATTATAGAGCCAACAGGTGCTAGTTTTTTATAAAAGGGGCGGGGCTAACAGTGCTTGTTTGTGATGCAAGATGGCCCCAAAATGTCACATGATCTTGTTCTCAGCCAATAGCAAAAATCAATTGTTATAGCTGAGTTTCAACCCATAGAGGGCAGTCACTCTGGCATTTTACAGCCAAATAGAAATACTTTGATTAAAGGACCAGGATCAATCAACCTCATACCCAAATACATTTGTAATCAGCAGAAAAAGGTGGTTTTGGGGTTTAGTTACTCCTTAAGGTTCAATGCTAAACAATGTTTGAGTCCAAGTTTCCTGATTGCTTTTGAATGAATTGTCCAAGCAACAGAAGTTTATATGAAACATGTGGTTATTTTGAGGCTCTTACCATCTGTCCATCCAAACATGTAAAGAGTCTTTGCACATCAGAGTTCAGTCCCAGTTGAGGGTAAATATCTCTTTCCTCTGTAGGCTGTTAATCATGCACTGCCATTGTTTCAGTTCACCCACAGTGACTGGTTTGTGTCAGAACCAGGTGTGCACACTCACAAGTGGGAGGGGCTTCCACCTGGCCCTTCCCCAGTTTTGCAGGAGGGAGGGAAGCAGCTCTGTCAGTGCCCAATATATTTTATTTTTTTTAATTGTTTTGGATGCTTTCAACGCAGGCGCGAAACGCGTCTACATCCGGCCGTCCCATTTTATGGCAGTTTGTGTACTATTTAAAAGGTTGAAACCCTGCTATTTAAAAATAACTAGAAATTTATGTTTTGGGTGAATTCAGATTTATTTTGGTTTTTATTTTATTTTCTGTTTTGGTTTTTGAGTGTCAATGTTGTGAATTGTGTTTTGATATGTTTTTGTATATAATGTCTTGCAGAGGTTTTTCCTTTTTTTAAAAAATTAACTATTGAAAACACCAAAAACTGTCACATATTTACACGTGTACTATTAAAATATTTAACAAAAATCGTCTTTTTAAAAATTAACAATTAAAAACACCACAAAACAGTCAAAATTTACACGCATACTGTAAGCGCCACTTTCCAGTAATACGTTTGATTATTATTGCTTGGATTATCATTTGCTAGAGTGAAGCAGATAATGTTTGTGTTTATAGTGGGAATGTTTACTGTAATTATTCCTTTCTTATATTGAAGGTTTGTTTGTAATTCTGTAAGACTTCTGTTGTCATGTGACCAGAAAACAGGAAGTGAGGTGTATTGTGTGTTACGTTCTAAAATAAACGTGTGACGGCAGAGCAACACGTTAGTTTTACCGTGCCAATTCAACGTTTAAAACATTGTCATATTGTCATTCTAGAGTGGTTAAGAAAGAAGTAAGTTTAAGAACATAAAATATATTAAAGGTCCCATATCATGTTATTTTTCACCCATCTCCATTTGTTCTAAGAACCCCAAAAACATAGTATTTGAGGTTTATTTTTCCAAACTCGCCTGTTTTCCAGAGTTTTAGCCTCTGAAAAGTCACTTTCTGAGCAACTCTACACAAACAGGCGGATTTGCGGTCGAGTTATGCATATTCATGAGTGGGCGTGTCTATAGACGTTACACTGACTTCCTCCTCCCTGCAAGGTGACGTAGGGCCAGAGGACGGCCCGCCCTCCTCCCACCCACTCCGTAGCTGAGCTCATGCTGCTTTCTAAACACGAGACAGAGCGTGGGGGCGGGGCATTTGCCGTTACATAAGTAGACTGTAGAAAATACATACATAGCACTGCGCAGAGGATGCTGAAATGCTCACTTTTGTGGGCGTGTTTGTTTACGTCAATCATGGCAGAGAGCTTCCTGGAGCCGTACAGTAGCTTCTCCAGCTCAGTGCCGCTTCAAATTTGTCATCCAAGTGGGAACGTGTCATCAAATTGGAGCGAGGTGTTTGGGCTCACCCTGCAGTAAGAAAAGAGCAAAACACCCTCTAACTAATGATTGAGGGAATCAATGAAAAAAAACACTTTGGGCATGTGTATGAAGCCCATATGGCACTTTATGATGTTTAAAGCACAGAAAAGTTGATTTAGCATAACATGGGACCTTTAAGAAGAATGAAGAAACCACTACACATACTATTAAGATATTTAACAAACGTCGTATTGTCGTTTTGCGCTTAAATATCACGTCCCAGGAGCTCTGTTATAATTGAAGAATGTGACGTAGTCTTCACTCATGCGTTAAAAGGATTGGGCACTGACAAGCTCACAGGCAGTTTGGCAGAACAGCAATAGTTAACATAAAGTAAAGACAGTAATCAAACAGTAAATGTGCAAACTTGTGTCCCACAGGTTTGCACAGGTCAGATATCAAACAGACTAATTAGAAGACAGGAGGTTCATTTTCTCGACTAAGGTTGAATAATTGTTGTATACACTATGATTACACAAGCATTAAGAATAATCAAAGGCTCTTGCTATAGGAGGCGAAATGTAGACAGCAGCTATAGAGCTACTGTTGTGCTTTCCTGCATGTTTCCAATAACTTTTGTACAGTTTGGAGAACTTGTCAATATTACCTGAGAGGGTCGAATCAATAATGGCAAGAGACACATTATAAGGAATCAATCTTATATATTGTGTGTGTGTGTGTGTGTGCATATGTGTGTGAGTCGCTGCCTGAAATGCATCTCCTAGCCGTCCAATATCTGTCACTCCTCCCTCCTCCGCTTTCAAACTCCCTCTTTCTCTCCCAGTCTGGCTGTCACTCGCTCGCAGACTTTGATGTATAGCTCTCGTAAGTCCACGAGCGCTTTGGGCTGCCCACCATAACATCTACAGTGGGAATGCTTCGGAGCTTTCCGACAGACTCCCTCAGTTCTTTATGAACTTTTTTTGGGGTGCACACTGCTTAAGGACATAATCCATAATTCATACGACTGTGTTTTTTAAACAAGGGATAGAAGAGTATTAGCAGAAGTAATTAAAAGCAAATGAGTGTAAAGAAAATGAAAAAAAAAATAAAACATTTGCTTTTAGTTTGTACGTTGTCATTTGGCATGGCAGATTTAGCTGTCTTCAGATCCTTAAGACTTCAAATTCAAAATTGTTTTCCTAGCTTGTTGAAATAATTAATTATTCAACATATATGTATGTATGAATGAATCCAACCCCTTGGTATTAATTAGCTACATAATTAATAAAGTAATTCCTGTAATCTCCATTTTAATGTCAATCCCCAGTCCTTTTGTGGAGAGTTTACAGTACATGTTTTCCCTGAGTATGCAGAGGTTGTTCCTGGTTCAGTCTCACATTCTTTAACTGTAGTAATTTTCCTTTTTTTTTCTTTTTTTTTTTTTTTTTTTTTTACAATTAAATCTATAAATGAATCCAACTTTTTGATTCATGAAATACTTTCATAGACAAGGTAAAAGCCTGAAGGGTTTTACATGAAATTAGAAGATACAAAGAAAATATAAAACACACACACACACACACACACACACGTACGCACACACGCACACACACACACACACACACACAAACTGAATTCCAATCAGAAGATGCACAAGTGGATGCTGAGGAGCTGGATAAAAGGTTGGCCTCTGGCAAATATATTAATGATGTTAAAAAAAATGTATAAAAGACTCGTCCTTAAGCTGTATCCGTGCACGGCTATTTTTTATCGGCCTTGGGCCGTGTCAGATTGAATTTTTGAGCCCCGTTTTCAGCTCTGCACTATGAGCTGAATGAGCTCCATTCAAAATCTGATTTACTTGCCAGGCTTCAAACTCACAGAGAGAAATACAGATGGCAGATGTAGTCAGCGCTTAATAGAGTTAAATACTGCTGCAATTTCACTGAAACATTTTGTCAAATGTGTTTCAGTGATAGGATTTAGTAATGTTATAAGATTTGTTTAGAAGAAAAAACTCCAAAGTGGATTCTTGTAAAATATTACATAACTGGTGAATTGTAAACTAATTAACTATAATTGATCATCTTAAAATGTGTTAGTTAGTGGCTATTGAAATAAGAACATGATGATTTCCTATGAAATGTAATGATGAAACAATAAACGAAACAAATGCATAAATCAAGAAAAATAAAGTGTTGCATGTTGAAACTTCATTATTTCCTCATTTTTGAGTTACTGCTAGTCTTTGTTCATTTTCTTATCTACTAATTAAGTAAAACCATGAAAATGTAGTATTCAATTCAATTTCAGATGATTCAGTAACTTTGAAAATAGCTTGTGAGCCCTGCAATAAACTGTGGTCCACAAACCACTGGAGGTCTGTTTTCTCAGAACACCTTGATTTGAAGAGATATACAACCTATAATTGGAGCCATTTATATTAACTCTTAAACCTGCATAATACCCATTTATCATCATTTTGGAGATTTTAAGGAAATCAGCGTTTACAAAAATAACTCACTCTAATGCTTCCTTAATATGACATTATTCCTACAAAGACCAGGCATATCTTGGTGGATGGATTTCAATGTTGCAGTTACAGGAAACGAGAAGTAGGACTTTGAAAATGTTACTTGATTACCAGCTGAACAAGGAAGAAACCCTCAAGTCTACGCTACAATTAGAAAGATCAAAAGCTATTAACGTCATAAAATCAGTTCAGAGTTTTTGAATGGCACAGTATGTCTACAAGTGCGCTTTTAAAGGGTTTTTTTTTTTTTTATTGCAGCTTCTTAATCGCCTCTCAGTACAACTACGGTAGTAAAAATGACAGTCTTTCAGTGGAGACGTCTTTGTCATTTGGGGCTGTGTCTCTTTTAAGTAAATGTACGCAGGACAAACATCCTGCATTAGTAGGGGAAAAAAAATGGGTTTATTCAGTGAAGAATATTCTTAGTTTGTTTCTCTTGCTTTGGAATTGGATAGATGATTAATCAGGATGTGCAGAGAAAGAGCAGAAAACCACTGGACCAGGATATCATAGAAGAAAGTAGTCTGGATGTCAACCTGACATCATGGACTGTGTGTGTGTGTGTGTGTGTCTGACGCACAAATGTCCATCACGTGCATCAAGGCCATTATCGGAGTACAGCATTCAAGAACAGGAGTTATGAGTGTTAAAGGAGACATTTTTCTGAATACATCAGCCGGAAAAAAAAAAAAATATATACAATATATATATACAATCTTACAATCTGGTGGTCGAGGGCCTCTGACTTAGAGAATTAAAGTAAAAGAACACTAACCCAACATTCAAACCAACTATCCCACCTTTCTGTGTCTGTGTCTTTCTACCAAAGCAAAGCATAAAGCAGATGTGTATACTTGAGGGTACAATTATAGCCAGCATGAAAACAGTTCTCTGATAGGGTGTAACAGGTGTGAAGACATTCATCTCCTTTTTCTTCTCTTTTGGCTCCTTGAAGCAGATTCCTGTTGGATCTCCTGCTGATGTCTGACCCCGCACTTGGTGACCTCCTTGTAAATGTATACTAGAACAGACTGCATGTTCATGTTTGGTACCCTACCATGCACACTAATGTAGACCAAGTTAGAACTTAAAAAACACCTAGACTAGTGATAAACACAATAAACAATACACTTTGGATAAACAAGTGTTTTTTTGAAAAAACTTTATTCCATAAAGAATAGTCAATACTTTTACTGGGCAGTGCTTGCATTAGCTCCCAAGTTCTTTTTTGGATTTTCCCCTTTATTTACAGTTTTGTATTGATTTTCTCAGATTTTCTTAAATTTTTGCTTTAATTTATTTTATTTTTAACTACAAACAACACAACAATAATCATTGGAGGATGCATATCACAGAAGCCAAGTCCTGCAGTCATCTGCTTTGTTTACACCTGGTACCAGATGCAACAGGAGTGAGCAGGCCAGAGATCAGACGCCCCAGCAGAGCAGAGGGAGAGGATATTAGAGTGATTCTGATGAGGAAACTTCTCCCACAGACGTGTGCGACAGCAGATCCAATACTAGGTTTTTTCCTCGCTGGCGACTAGTTGCTCGTACTCGTAGCTGCTTAAAAACGACTCATGATGAAGAATAACTGACTAAACCTCCAGTTATATAGCTTACATTATCACGAGACACTTTTGGTTACTCCATCACTTCATCACTCCAGTGACGTGATGACCAGGGAACAGTGTATGTGTGTGTGTGTGCCGCTGACAGGGGAGAGAGAGGGTTGATCACTTCTTTTCTGGCAGTATCATAGGCAGCGCCGCTTTTACAGTTTAAATGATCAACTAGTTACTAAAGTAGGCTTATTCAATAAGTTAACCGCTTTAATTTTTCCCTGGTAAATTCAAGAGGTACTGGCTGCGGACCTCCGCTGCAGCCGTTTCACTGTAGCGGGTGGGAGGGGCTGCTGCCTCGGCTCTACAGACAGTGATGGCTGGTGAAGTAGTTGCTTGAAGTCTCCTAAAAAGTTCACATTTTTTAACTTTGAGCTACTTGGTAGCTTTTGACTAGTCGCTTAAGGGGAGATACATAACTTGAGGTTGTGTCATTTATATTGATTTGAATGTAATCTAGTTGCTTCAGTCACTCCAATCGCATTCGGTGTGAACGCATCGTTAGTGCGTATGCGCAGCAAGCAAAAACTAGCTGGGGGCAAGCACGTACGACGGTGTTATTTCAGAATGACTGACAATTAGAAGGATCAATAGTCTAGATGATCCACCTGGAATTAAAGGTTGTGCCCTCTCTTGCACTTTGTGTCATTCATAAAATGTGTCAGAATTAAAGATGTTATGGGACATTTATTAAAGGTCTAGTATTATGCTATTTTTCACCCATCTCCAAAATAGTATTTGAGGTTTATTTTCCCAAACTTGCTTGTTTTCCGGAGTATTATTCCTTTTGAAAAGTCACTTTCAGAGCGCTTCTAAAAAACAGTCGTTTTTTTGGGCCTTCATGCATATGCACGATTAGACGTGTCTGTAGGCGCAGACTCTACACCTCGCTCTTGGAAAGGGCTTGGCTTGCACTAATAACATACTGCATCTGTGTTTGGTGTGTGGTATTCCAACAGTTGATAAGTGGTTGTCTTTTGCTATCCACACACTGCCCATTACAGTAAAACATGGTTATTTAGGCAGCTATTGTGATTTTGAGTTCGACAAACGCGGCTTCAGATTATGTAATCGAAGGGTCACTGGTTCGAAACTCCCTGGGCCATCACTGTGGTATTGACAGCAAGGAGCTCACATTCTTATGTAGGGTAGGAGGAGCAAGAATTGTCAGCGGGAGGAGTTTCTGCCTTATAAGTCATCTACCAATCTACCAATTTACCAATAAAAGCAAAGAAGGTCTCTGTGTGTGTGTGTGTGTGTGTGTGTGTGTGTGTGTGTGTGTGGTCTATTATCTCCCCGACGCAGTATGAGTTCGACCTGAAACTTAGTCAACGACCTCCAAATAGTGTGTGCATCCGTTATTTTGAAGTAATTTGGTGCTGCAAAACGTTCATTTTGATTTTAAGATTACAGATCCCTCTCGGCAGAACCGTATAGAGAGAGCGTAGTGTCAACTCCGTTCACTCCAATAGCAATGGCAGCTCATAGAGCCTCACAATTGTTCTCAGAAGTGATCAGTTTACTTTTGTAGCCAATGGAGCTAGAGCTGATTAGACGGTTTGTGATGCACTTTTGAACAGTAAGACGTTATTATTATTATCAGCGTATCGAAACCATTAAGGCATGTTAGTTAATTATCCCCCACTAAACTAGTACATTTTTATTTTTTATTTCATTTTTGTATTTTCATTTTTTATTACTATTATTATTATTATCATTTTTTTTTTTTTTTCATTGTGAGATACACTGCTGTTGTTTTCATGTTCAAAAGAAAAAGAAAAACACGGGGTTTACTTCACACAGTTTAATCTACCCACATAGGCTACATATCTTCTTTTTTTATCAAACAATTAGCTTTTCAATTATGTTATTTGCGGAAAAAGTGCAAATTAGGTGTTTGAATATCATCACTTCACATATTTTTTCATTGTTGTAATCCTGATTATTTTTTTATTTATTGCTCCTGCTGACTTAGGGTAACCGTTTCTTTCTCCTCTATGGTTTGGTTGGGAAGTCAAACATTTTCACTCCTTTTTCAGAATGAGTGGAGCACCCCCATACAGCACAGCAAACTGCATAACAAGTTATTAATGTTTCTGATTTTGTTAGACATTTATTTAATTCATTTATCTTGGTAGATAAGTGCATAGTTAAAAATCCATTGTCTATTTTTATATACTGTATGTATAAACATAATAGTCTGGATGTGGTGTTTTTTAATGACCCCTTTTTTAAGAAAATCAAAGAAAATTCAAAGCAATACATCCTGTATACAATACATATTAACACATTTTTTTAAACCAAATTAATGTTGGCCTTAAATATGTAAAAAAAAAAATCAGGTGGAACTACATAAACATATATTGTATTTACACATACATATGATGGTGTACTGTATAAATATTGTCAATCAATGCTGTTATTGATGACAACTAACCGAAAATATTAAAAACATTTTTTGTACTGCTAAAAGTTATTTAATTTAAAAGGTAATGATTAATGGCATTAGTTCAAATTATCCCAAACTTCCTTTAAGTCTCGGGTCATGGAGTCCACTTCCTCCTCCGTCTCCACGCTATCGTCGTGTCTCAAAAACGGGAGCTCTTTCAATAGGTCATTTGAAACCGTCAGCCACTGTTTAAACCATATAACTGTCGTGTAATTGGTCACTAACTCGCTGTTTCACTAGAGTCGGTATTGAACTCAACCCATTCAATACTCCATCTGGAAAACTGCGAATTCTCTCTGGTGTCGTGCATGGAAGCTAAGTTCTGACCACTCGATTTGAAGGTAAACAATGATTTTTGTTGAAAAAAAAAGACAGCCCAATTGTATATAATACTCTAATTTACTTATTCACTCATGTAATTTGGAGCTTTACATTTTGTTTTCCGCAGTTTTGTTGTTTTTCTGATTGGCGCTACAATGGCTACGGAGTTTGGTTTTCAGCGTCTCAAACATTTCACGGGAACACACGCACACACACGCACACGCACACGCACACGCACTCACACGCACACGCACACGCACACGCACACGCACACACACACACAGTATTTATTTGTAATAAAATTTTACTAAGTGAGTAAAATAAACAACAACAATAACAATATTTATACAAAAAATACACAAAATGCACTCCAGAATCACACTACAATGGCAACCAAAAACAATTATACAAAAAATGCACAAAAAGACAACTGAAAGATAAAAAAATACACATAATGACTCCAAAAAACATACACCACAGAAAAATACAACAAAAATATGAAAATGACCAAAAATACACAAAACTAAATAATTATACAAAAAATACACAAAATTACAACAGAAATGCACAAAAACACAACAGAAAGATACAAAAATACACATAATGGCTCCAAAAAACATACATTACAGAAAAATACACCAAACAAAAAAATATAAAAGTGAGTAAAAAAAAAAAAAACAACAAACACATTTATCATGCACATGTCCCATAGAATTAAACCAGGGAAATCGCACACACTATTTTACTTTGCACCCGCAATTATACCCCTTTATAACACTACAGAGTACAGAGTATGTATATCCAACCTTCAAACACATATTCATTTGGCCATAATTGTCAACTCTACTTATGCTCCCACATGAATGCATACTTCCGCTGGCCACTGTACTAGTAAAGTGAGAAAAATCCAACTTGCTCATTTGGAGCTGACTTAAGTCAGAAAAAGTTGCTTTGTTGGTGGCCGATACAAATAATATTTGAACCCATATTTACTTCTTACCATGCGCATACTGTGTATTCTTTCTCTTTTATATTCACTCTTTGATTCGTATTTTCTCAGGCACTGCTGAGGGCTACTTCCTATGCAACAGTGTAACAATTCAATCTTGAGTGCTAATATGATGTAGTGAATCGAATAGTATCTCAATACGGTGTCGAAGCCCTTTCAGACAAGTTTGACAGTGATTTTTTTCCTCTTAAAAAATGACTACATTTATTCAAAAGGATTTATAGCACTGTGACGATATTCATATCACATTTCGTGTGAGAGAACAGGAGGGGAGGTTTCAGTTGGAACATATTCATGTTTAATTCATCAGTCTTACCGTCTGCAGGATTTTGTACACACACGCTGTTGTGTTTTCTGCTCAGACGATGTTTAACTGTGAGATACATATTGACCCCACAATGAATTTGTCATTAGTGGCAATTGTGCAAACACCCAGTTAAATCTGTAATGAGGAGGCCGTAACATACCATTGTGATCCTCCTTTAAATACAGCTGCAACACTGCTGTATTAAAGTACACTGTGAGAAGATGCCGTGTTATTTTTGGAGCTGTTTACTCAAAGTGAGAAGTAGAGGAAACAAATAAATGAGATGGTGGAGACTGTGAGGTTGTGCCTGCCATACTTACAGGTTTTTGTATGTGCTTTTTTAATAATCACACTGGAGAGTGCGCTCATGATTCCAGCTGCCTCTATGCTTTGAGAGGGATGTGGTAAATTGAACGTGCTTCCCTGAAACTTTGCCTGAGGCTCTTCTTCTCCTAGCCTGAGGTAAATGTTCGCTCCAATCTGCATGCTCTGTTTGTCCAGCTGTTCACAATGATGGCATACAGAGAAGAAACCATCTCCTTCATGTTAATTTTTTCTTCTTAAGAAAGTAACTCTGATCAACGCCTAATTCAAAACCATTTTTCCATACATCCTAAAAGTTGCGCTGTTTAGTTGCCATGGGAACCAAACCAAATCGGCAAGTGGTTATAGCGGTGAGCTCTCAGTCTTTTTCCTGCTTAAGACAACAAGGAATTACCACCTTTTTCTTGAATTGTTTTTTTTTTTTTTTTACTTCAGAATATCTAGTCTCTGGTCTAAATGTTGCAATTTGCTTTGTGTTTATTTATTTATTTATTTTTTACCTCCACCAAAGATGTAATATTATCACTATTTAGGTATTTGTGTATAAGTCTGTTAGCAGGATTACGTCAAAATTAAACTGTGAGTGATCATGGTACTATGATCAGGATCACTGATACAGATATTTGGCGTTAGACGGGTTTGCACTTTTTGTGCCCATTAAGTATTAGTACCAGCTATTGTTAGCGTAAGAAACTGGTATTTCTGGATGGATGGCACCCTTTAGCTTCTGTGATATAAACATATTTGGACCAAAGTTAACAAACGTTATATTTACCGTCTGTACATTATAGTTTCACGGTACCAAATTGTAACGGTTCCTACTATACTAGAAATTCTACTACCGGTGCCAGTTTCTGCTACATAGCGGCTCCCTCGACTCTCCTCCCGGCTTCTCACTGCACAGTCTAAGCTCACTGCACGCTACTCACTTGAAAACAACCCAACATGGCAACCAAACCACACAGCCACTGAATGATTGTCTGTTTGCCTGTTACCGATATGATAGGCTGTTTCTGCACGCTGGGTCCGCGCGTCTGTTAGCTGTTTGTGTGTTTCTGCCGGCAGAATTAACTCCATGAAGACAGCTACGCTTCGACAGAAACTCGCTTCAAAACAAACAAGCTAAAGTTATGTCTCGCCTGGACGCGTGCATGGCTTACAGTCACAAACACGAAACAACACATGGCAGAAGCACCGAGCAGTGAGTCTGCCGCGGCGGCGTCCTCGTCATTGGCATCACTAATTTTGCTCAAAAAACTCCAAAAGTCCCATTTGGAACTATTTTGGCTTTAAACGAGTCAGAGACTGTAAAACACAAGGAGATCCACTGTGCAGGCGCTGTCACCAGCTATAGGAGCCAAAGGAGGGTTTGTTTTTTTTGCTTTTTTCACACAGACTCAGACTAATGTTTTTCTTCTTGTTTTATATTTTCACTTTTTTATTTACAGAGATATTGACAATGTACAAACAATATTTAGAAATTATATATAAGTATTTCTAACTTGTACAAATACATTGCAGTTCATAAAAATAATAAAAAAAAAAAAAAGGCATCAGTATCGTGATACTACCCTGAACCGTGATACTTTGTCTGGAATAGTATCGTAGTTACTCATTTTGGTATTCTGACAACTCTACTGTACATACAGTATGTATAACCATAGATGGCAAAGTTTAAAGTTCTGCATTGCATCACGATTATATGTTAGTCTTTCTGGATGTCATTACAGCCATGGACAATATACTAATCTCTATGTCTACACTTCAGTCATACCAGACTGCTGAGCAATTAGTATGAGAACCCAATGACTGATTTTTTGTGTCTGCAATTATTGCAGAAAATGTATGTAACACAGAAAATATTTTGCCAGCTTCTTCTGGCCACCATATCTAATAATCAATGATTCAAACAAGAAACAGTGCCATGTATTTGAAAAAGTGTTGAAAGAAGAGCAATTTGAACATTTTCAAGAGTTATTGCTGAACAATAGACCTTTTTCACAATAACCTGAACTACGCAATTAGCGTTAGGGCTAAAATAAAAGAGTCAGCGGGGTAGTTAAAGATAAATATGAACTAAAATACAACTGATGTAACTTGGTGCGTGGTGCACCTTTCACGTGATCTAAACTGGCCAATGAGGGGCGCTGCGTATGCATAGAGTGGCAGTCTTTAGATATGTTTAACGTATCCATAGACATAATGGATCAGAGTCTACACAACGTCCTTCATCCCGCCGAATAGCCTGAACCTATTTTCGTCTCGCTTCACCGTTAACAGGGAAGAAGTGGAACGATAAATAAGGTTGCTTTTGGGCATTCCAAGAACAGCTCGGTTGCTACAAGAACTTTTGCCACAACAGGAAGTAGGTTTCCACGACGATTGTGTATTTTTGTGTAACGACGAGGTGACGTTACACTTATGGACTGTCATAATTTAAAAAAGGTAAATTGTAATACTGTAACAAACTGCAGTGCTCAATTAAATTAAGAAAACACACCAATTGTTGTATTGGTTTAATGAATTTATTTGTCATTTATTCAGGGAGACAGGTGATGAAGCACATGGTTCAGGCCACAGGATTCATCTAGTGATAAACACAGAAAATACATTTCAGTTAATTGATAAATAACTTAGCAGTGACATGAAGGATAATACAATTAAATATGTTCTGTTATTCTGGGTGTGATTGAGATGTGACCTTCAACAAAACTTACCTGTGCATGCTCTCTTCCTCTTTCCTAATCAGTGGTGCACCTGTATATAAGGACCTTCATTCTGTTCAGTAGAGAGTTGAGTGGAGATTGAAGTGCACTGTGTTTGTGGTGCAAATTAAAAATAAAAAGATAAAACTAATGCATCAAAACCTGGTGCCTGGTTTCCTCATTGAGTGCCTCCACTGCTACGGTTGCTCTTTGACATTCCGGTACAAAATACGGAAGTTGTGTGAAAGGTCTATTTAGTGACAAAATACCAAGTTAAGCACACATAATAACTACAACAGTGGCTCCATGGGTGAACTGATGTCATGGTTATCTGTGTGCTGAGAGGAACAGCGGCAAACCAACAAACAGAGGAATTATTTTACAGCAGTATCAACGCCCTTTTTAAATATTTCTTACCAAAATGTTCTGCTCTTGGACTTCTTCAATAGCACAGATGGTGTTTATAGACCCACAATGAAACGCATATAATGAGGTTGTATATTCCCTTTTACAATAGGACTCACGCAGAATCATAAATGACTCTTACTAAACTCTGTCGTAACCTAAACAATACAACAACACGACTATTTTAATCATTTCTATCTTAGCAGACTGTAATAAGTGGTGAGGGACAGGCTTGGTAAACACCATGGGGTAGAACTTGTAATAACTAGAAACAGACTGAGTTCATGATAAGATATGAGAACAAAATGACTTAATGTTAAAAAATATTTTATCTATTTATTATCAGTATCAAATTGTAAACTATATGAACTTTTTAAGTTTCCAACTGAATATTTATATATATTTTTTTAAGGGTGTAACAATACATGTATTTGCATTGAACCGTTTCGGTACAGGATGTTCGGTTCGGGTACAGGGTTGTGAAGGAGTGAGTTCCCGGAACGGAACGGAAGTTACGTGTGTTTACTTCCGCCTGCAGCTACATGTGCAGTCCGTGTACGTCATGGCTAACGCTAGCGAGAAACCAGAGGTGGAGGACCCTCCCCTGTCGCTAAAGTCTCCTGCTTGGGAACACTAAGGCTTCTGGGTGAAATACTGCAACGGAGAAAGACCAGTGGATAAAACGAGGGCAGTGTGCCGACGTTGTTCAGCTGAGATCGGGTATGTTTCCGGGAACATGACGAACATGCTAACTCACTTGAAACGGCACCACATGAGTGCGAATATCACTGCGGCAAGAAAGAAAACGTCCTCAGTGCAAACGCAGCTGACTTACGCATTCAAGCAGCCTCTGCCTAGCAATTCAGATCTGGCCAAAGCTATAACAACTGCCATGGGAGTCTTTATAGCAGCGGATAAAAGCTGTTAACAAGCTGTGAGGAGCTTATTTTGAAAAATAATATTTTATGTATTTTTTGTTTGAGAATATTATTATTACCAGGAAGCAATTTACAACAGTATAGTATTTTTTAAACTTCATTTTCATATTCTGTATAATGTTAAATACATTGTTGGTTTATTTAAGTTTTTAATGAACAAGCAAATTTATGTTTTGCATTTTTAACTGCCAGCAGATCTGCACTTACTGCAGACAATGTGGACAAGTACATTTTTCTGGCCAAAAATATGAAGGTCTAAACTAAGGGCTATTTGCTGGAACAATGCTGTACTTTTTGTTTGTTAAAAGTTGTTTACAAGCTGTGATCTTATTTCTATAATATTATAATATTTTTGTTTGAGAATATTATTACCAGGCAGCACTTTAAAAGTATTGTACTTTTTAAACTTTATTTTAATATTCAGTATCATGTTAAATACATTACATGTTGTTTATTCGAAACTTTAGTAAACCAACAAGCAAATTTATGTTTTGCATTTTGTTCCATACTGTACTGAACCAATATATATATATATATATATATATATATATATATATATATATATATATATATATATACATTATATATATATAGTATATATATGAAATAAGACTATTTCTTTTTTTGATTAACTTTAAGTGCCACTGCCAGACTGGAAATGTATTCCAGTCTGAAACTATAACCACACTATGTGGTTGTCATCATCGCTATACATCCATTAAAATAAATCACTCAGACTACACCCTAGGTTGCGTCCCAATACCCACACTAAGCCCTACGAACTTCCACAAAGGGCACACTTGGTTTAAGTGAACTTCAGATGTTAAGAGTGTAAGGGAACAAGTGCGCTGAAAGGGTCGAATTTGGACAGTTTGCAGTAAGGCCATCCATTTCAGTCAGGAAGTCATCATTTTTGCCCTCAACTGAACACAATTAAATGTCATTTGTCTGTCCTTGTGAAAGATTAGAGATTAAATCAGCCATTTCATGTATGTTTCATATTTTCACTATCACAAGGAATTTGGGTAAATGTACAAAACGTAATTTCATGTACCAAAGCCCTTGTAATACAAAATATATTTTAATATAATACATATTAAAGATATGAAATAATTGATGCCTTACTTACACTTGAAAAGACATTTGTTTTTTTTTTTTGGTTTTTTTGCCATTTTTGTTGCCAACAAGGTTTATTGTGAGAGTTTGTCTGCCATCGATTAAAAAAATAAAAAATTGGAACGTCCCACGACATAAGGACTTATGGGTAATTGCCTTCATCGAAGTCTGCTTGCATGCACGCTTCACACAGGTGTGCATGAAGGGCGCATAGTGGGTGGAGCTAAAACACTGTGGGGGAAGCAACAAGTCTCTCATGCATCTAGTCCCCTATAAGAAGAACAACAATACCAATGGCGAGTAGAGAGAGTCAGCGGCTGCGTCCGAATAGTCTTGTTTAAGTGGTGGCCATGATAAAGAGCATCCAATTTCTCTTTAAGCTCAGGAAAAGAGATTCAATGCTTCCTTTTTTACCTCCTTTAGCCTCGGAAACACTGATGCATCCTTTCCCAAAGGAAACGAGATAAAGCTGACAAACAATTCCTTGTGGCGACAACATTTAAAGGGAAACAAACACCCGAGCGTTTACGGAAACTCTTGATGGCTGACAAGTAACAGAGATCATGTAAGTTGTCAATGCAATAATATGCCTTGAACAACTTTAAATCAATAATCTAAACCCTATATCTTATTATACAGTATGTAAGACATATTATCAAATTATAACTGACAAAAAGGGATCAGACACATTTTTAGCCTTCCAAACAACGCTGACCACCCACCCCTTCTGCACCCCAGTGAGATAAAACATTTATAGCTCCATGTCGCATGTGTGTTTGGAATTTGCAATACCTTTTTTAAAACTTAATATTTGGCAAATTTGGGAAAACCAAAGTTTCTCTTATCTTGCTTTTTTTTTTTTTTTTATTACTTTGCAAGATTGTTGTGTTTGCATTTGGGCTGTTACCAATGTGTGAAAGGGAAATGAAGATTCTCCTCTGAGAAACATGCTGCTGTTTCAGCACCACAGATTAACCATCTTCATAAGAAATAACATACAGTCAAATGTCTCACTAAGCAAAATGCTAAGCACATTGCATTTGGGAGATTAGCCTTTGTGATTTGGGAATTTCTTTTCGAATTAATCATCTTAATTCCCATCATGATTATGCGGTCCCAACCATTGTTTGAAATGCTGACCGAGTATTAACCGGACACAATGGCTGCAAAGCCTTCAGTGAACTTCCGCTTTTTAAAACCAGGTCTACAAATAAAATCTACTCCCTTGTGCCCTCCTTTACTAAAGTGTGAGTCGTTTGTTTCTCAGCCACGCCAATGACAGGGAGCGCACTAAGACTTTTGCTAACACATAGTTTCAGATCCCCTACTGACACACCAATAGCTGAAAAGGCATAAAAATGACTTATGTGTACAGTTAATGTACTTGTGATTAACACAAAGAATGTCCACGTCTTTAAGTCTAGAGGTGTACAGCTAGCCTGTCATCATGTAGTGAAATAATCATCTCCAGGCTTCATTGTGACTAAAATAAACACAGGCTAATAAACGGATGTTGAACTCAATAATGCAATAATCCCAGAGGCTGTAATCTTAAGGATGTGGCACTATGAGTGTACTTACCCAATTATTTTAGGAGGAACCTGATAACTTTGCTCCCAAGGAATCCACTGCAACAAATCATCCTTCACATTAATCTACCGTCAGTCACTACAAAAAATATTTCTCAAACTGAAGGGAAAGGGTACAGTCAGAGAATCAATCAGAGCTCAATTGTTTCCAATGACTGGGAATAGAGTGCTGTGTGAAAGACACTTTATACCTCTGTAAAACATGTACTTAAAAAGGTTTTAGGAATATAAAACAAAGCTTATTAAAAGGAGCAACGTGCAAACTGTGAGTTTTAAGTAGAGCTGTTTCTCATTTTTGTTTTTTTTTTTTTCATTTTTTGTTTTTTTTTTTGCTGTATGTTTTTTCTTCTTTTTTTCTCTTTTTTTTTCTTTTTTTTTTCTGTTTTTTTCAAAAAAAAAAAAAAAAAAGTAGAGCTGTTTCTAGCTTTGGTGGGCCCTATGCAAGATGCTGTTTGGAGGCATTACTACATAGAGAGTTTCCTACTCCATTAAAGGGTCCATTAACTATGTACTTATCTATTACATTTTACAAGCTAAATGGGCTACAGACAAGACTACTTATCATTAAAATCAAAAGTCTTGAGTAGATCTAACTTGACTTGATCGGTATCCATGGCTGGCATTCCGCTTTAGGGCCCCCTGGTGGCTAATAGAGCCTACTCCACTTACAGCCAGAAACAGCTCTGGCTTTAAAGCAGAACTAAGTAACTTTTTGACCTTAATAAGTCATTCTCATAGTCCCTGTGAGGGTAATACAAATGTTTATGGGGTGATTGGGGGGTCTTTCATCACCCCCTGCTGTCTCTGACCAGAAAACAGCACTTGTAACTTTCCCTGCGTCCGACCCGGTGGCAAGACTCACTACTTTACGGCAGCCTAATACACACTAATGCTAGATTATGACCAGCCCCGTGGCTGCACATGGTTGTCTACAAATTCACTTTCACTCAAACTTATATTGTTGCGGAGCCAGCAAAAATAAGGCAGAGAAGATCTTTGTCCGAGGAACAGAGCAACTCCATGTAGTAACAGCTCAGCAGCAACACACACACATTGCTGTCGTAGTGTGTGTGATTGCGCAACAGGCACGCACTCACACTCGCAACCCAGCGCTCCATCAGGCAGCACACACACAAACATCCGTCCATCTATCCATCCATCCATCCATCCCTCCATCCATCCATTTTCAGAGCCGCTTTGTCAGCACACAAACAAACACATCACACACATTTCCACACTCTCTTCCGTATTACTCCCACATCATTCATTTATTTTACTTGTCTCTCTTCCTCATACTGTTCACATGGTCACATGGGATTATATGTGTTTGCGCTAAGTGCAAGTTTCTTAGTTCTGCTTTAACATATGGGAATAACATTAACTTCTCTTTTTTGTCTTTCTGTTGTAATCAATAAATGTTAATTTCAATCATTCCTAAAGCTGTCCTGGCTTTTATTGGTTACTGATGAACTGTATTTTAACATATTGACAGACTTATATTATGCATTATTTCACCAAAATCTTTATCCAAAAGTTTAAAAAAAATAAATGATTTGAAATTGCCATATGACACTAATGTAAAGCTTAATATTCAGGGTTAAATGTTGTCATATTCTTTGTTTGTTTTTCTTCCATTATCTACACTCACAGATGGTGTTCACAATATTGAGATCATACACATTTATGCATTCATACACTTAATTATAAACTCCAAAAAAAAAAAAAAAAACGATCACACATGCATTGGACATGCCTGCGCAGGGATTTTGTGTTAACTGTTCAGGGAAAGTTCAGGGTTTGAATCTCTGATCTTCTTTTTGTAGGGTTTTGCTCTCAACCAAGCTACCATTCACAATTTCAGTATAACTTATGATACAGGACAGATGATCATAATGTCAGGATGCTAGGAATCTCAAACATGGGGTGATATAAACCTCTGTTAATTACCATAGTTGATAAAGATTAGGCTTGAGTGAGTATTTCTAAAAAAAAATACTTAATGGCAGCTTTTCATACAGCACGGAACAGGGTTTTATTATGGGATGAGGAGACACCCAAGAGAATTTAAGAAAAACTGACGCATATCATCCAAGTCCTACGGATGGAGTCAGGCTGAGGCGATAATTAGTTGTAAACGTCAGGAGTTTGGAGTGCTGCAGAGGAAGAGATGGTATTAAAATGATCCTCACAGCTGCAGCCTTGGACCAAATCACCAAATACAGCCTTGAATTAAGAGCTGATGGGTACTTTCTTCACATTAACAGTTGAAATTTGTAAAACGTCTTTCTTCTGTTTCCTGCTGTCACGATGATATATTGAATAAGTGAAGTTTTTACTCTGGTGACTTCCCATAAAATGAAGCAAGACTGATCCTATAATTTTGAAAAGCTGCATGTTATGAGTTGTTGACTTCATGATTGGACTACCCTACCTTAAATAAGGCTTTATAATAAGCCTTTTTACACTCTCGATCTGCTTCAGTTCTTGCGCATGAGGTCAAAGGTCAAGAGGTATAAACTCACCATGAAGAAGCTGACCTTGTAAACAGCAAGTCTGACAGAGATTTAGATCATTTTTTTCCCCATTGGAGCATTGATTCTTTGGAGAGAAAGAAATTGCGGAAACGTTGTATCGGACTCCAAGGTAGAAATACAGAGTTAGCTGCTGTTAGGGTGAAATTTACGGTTACCTCGTCTTTGACTTGAAAACACATTCTGTGGTGATAAATGATGAAGACCAGACAGGAGAGATGATGAAGTAATAAAAAAATGATTTAATCTAAACTAAATAAAAAGGTACAAAGCGGGATAGACAAAGCAGTGGTCTCCTCTGGCCAAAGGAGAGACGCGAAGAAGAAGGAGAAAAAGCAGGGCCGAAAAGTTCCTTTCACACACATTTATACCCCAATGTCCCACCTCCCCCCTTCCACAGACAACAAAGAAGAGACCGGTGGAGGTGACACCTCCGATGTCGGGGTGAAAGTTAGATGTGTGTGGGTGTGTGAGTGAGTGTGTGTGTAGGTGAGTGCGTGTGTGTGTATGTGATGTCTGGGGTGGGTTTGGACGTGCTCTGGCCTTCGAGATTAAACTGAGGCCAACTGACATTCCTTTAGAGAAGCTGTATCATGGGAGTATGGGCCCACTGACTTTGCAGGAGGAGGAAAAGACATCAGACAGGCGTGGAAAGTTACAAATTGGGGTATTAAGTTGAATGAGATCAAAAAGCAAATATATGAGTATACATAATTAATCAATTTTGCCACCACACTGCTAAAGCTTATGCTGCACACAAGCTAAAAAAGTATTTACTGGTTTTTACACAGTGATCAATCAGCTAAACAGTGCTGTTTCACTTATCATCCTATCTATCTTATGCACTTCCTTCAAATTTGTAAAATAATAGCGTAATAAAAATAATCATGAACCTGGTTAGTGAATGGTGGACCTCGTAAATTTACCTTGAGAACTCATACTGTCCTTTAAACACTCACAAACCTCGCTTTACCATCAATAATAACAATACATTTTATTTATAAGCACTTTTCAAAAACTCAAAAACACTTTAGTTGTTTAAAACAACTACAAAAGTAAAAAACAAAACAAAAAAAAACTACTAACAGTAAAGATAAATAGAGAAAATACAGGAGTAGGAAGCAGAGGAGGTCGGTTGCTTTAATACTGCTTCTCTCATCAGTTTTACAAAAGTGCTCAGATATGTGCATCATTCCGGGTAGAGTCCAAATTCCGCCCACTGGAAGGTAGTCAGTGTTTTCATCAACCAGGGGTCACCTGTGTGGAAGCAATGGGACTGCCCTTGCTTCCATACTGCTGCTGAGCTGTTTTTAAAAGTGCTCGGATCGGCCGTAAGTGACATCAGCGGAAAACCCTGGACACCTCCTTGAGTCTGAATATGAGTAATATTAATAATATAAACACTATTAAAACACTAACGATCTCTGGAATAAGATTACAAACGCTGTTAGGTTGGAAATATCAACAGAGTATGTCAAAGTCAAAGTCAGCTTTATTGTCAATTCCTTTGCATGCACAAACATACAAGGGAATCGAGAAGACGTTTCTCACTTCCCACGGTGAACAGATAAAGTGCTCAGGCACAGCAGAAAAGACATTCCTATACTAAAGGTAGACATACAATTTTTACAACAGATAAAACATTTACTAATACCAAATACTAAAACTAATACTAATATATAAATACTAAATACTAAATCTAATACTAATATATAAATACAGTGTGTAGGTGGGAGTAGCAGCATGAGTTCCTATATAGTTTATGATAGTGCAAAGGCAAAACGGTCTTGGCGGCATAAAAAAAAAAAAAAATCTGTATATACAGTAGTAGTGCAAGAGTGATAGTACAAAGAGCAGTCAGTAAAACAGTAATAAATAACAGCATTTTCAGTCTTTTTGCTATTTTGGTGGGGGGGGGAGGGATTCAGCTGGTGGATTTGACTGAGGTGACAGAGGGGAGAGAGTTCAGCTTCCTGACAGCTTGGTGGATGAAGCTGTTGGTGAGTCTGGTGGAGCGGGCACGGAGGCTCCTATACCTTCTCCCAGAAGGCAGGACGCTGAACAGACTGTGTGCGGGATGGCTAGCGTTTCTCACAATCAAGGTAGCTTTTCTGGTGAGGCGGGTGATGTATATGTCTTGCAAGGAGGGGCGTGGGGCACCAATGATCTTGCCTGCTGTGTTCACTATGCGTTGTAGTGCTTTCTTGCTGTGTTCAGTGCAGCTCCCTCCCCACACAGTGATGCAGCT
This sequence comes from Gouania willdenowi, assembly GCF_900634775.1. NCBI lineage: Eukaryota > Metazoa > Chordata > Actinopteri > Blenniiformes > Gobiesocidae > Gouania > Gouania willdenowi. Next base: position 17,363,984 of record NC_041055.1, read on the forward strand.
AGACAGGATGCTTTCGATGATGCCCCGGTAGAATGTGCACATGATGGGTGGGGGAACTTTCGCTCGTTTCAGTTTGCGGAGGAAGTAGAGGCGCCGTTGGGCTTTCTTCTCCAGTGATGCAGTGTTGGTGGTCCAGGAGAGGTCCTCACTGATGTCCACCCCCAGGAATTTGGTGCTGCTCACCCTCTCCACAGCAGCACCATCGATGGTCAGTGGTGGGTGTTCGGTGTGGCCTCTTCGGAAGTCGACAACAATCTCCTTGGTTTTGCTGACATTCAGCAGGAGGTTGTTGTCTCTGCACCACGTGGTCAGAAGATTGACCTCCTTCCTGTAGTGGGTCTCGTCGTTGTTGGTGATGAGACCCACCAGTGTTGTGTCGTCCGCAAACTTCACCATGTGGTTGGAGCTGTAGGTTGGTGTGCAGTCGTGAGCCAGTAGGGTGAAGAGCAGGGGACTAAGCACACAGCCTTGGGGGGCCCCTGTGCTGAGTGTGAAGCTGCTCGAGGTGTTGCTGCCGACTCGTACTGCTTGTGGCCTCTCACTGAGGAAGTCCAGCAGCCAGTTGCAAAGGGAGGTGTTGAGCCCCAGCTGGTCCAGTTTACAGATGAGTTGTTGTGGAATTATGGTGTTGAATGCCGAACTGAAGTCTATGAACAGCATTCTCACATATGAGTCTGTTGTGTCCAGGTGGGTAAGGGCTGGGTGGAGAGCAGAGCAGATTGCATCCTCTGTGGAGCGTTTTGCTCGGTATGCAAACTGAAAGGGGTCCAGGGTGGGGGGGAGGATGGACTTGATGTGAGACATGACTAGCCGTTCAAAGCACTTCATGATGATGGAGGTCAGTGCCACAGGGCGCTAGTCATTGAAGCAAGATGGAGCAGGTTTTTTTGGCACAGGTATGATGATAGTGGCCTTAAAAAGGGATGGAACAGCAGCTTGTTCCAGAGAAGTGTTAAAGACATCCGTGAAGACATCCTTAAGCTCCTCTGCGCAGTCCTTCAGCACACGGCCTGGAATGTTGTCAGGGCTTGTTGCTTTGCGGGGGTTGATACTGGAGAGTGTCCTCTTCACACTGGCAGCAGATAGGCACAGAGCCTGGTCGTGGGGGGGGGGGGGGGTGGAGTTTTCTGAGGGCTTGTGTTGTTTGTTGCTTCAAACTGTGCAAAGAAGGTGTTGAGGTTGTTGAGCAGAGAGATGTTGTCGTCGCAGATCTGTGGCGCGGGCTTGTAGTCCGTGATGGTCTGGATGCCCTGCCACAGGCTCCGCGTGTCTCTGCTATCATTGAAATGGTAAACACGCTTGTTTAAGTTTTTATACCTCTCGACCTATGACCCCCCCAGGTCGAGCATGCGCAGTTCCAGAGTGTGAAAAGTCTTATTGACTGTTCATATTCATAACCTTTTTCTGATTACTTTTTTGAAAAATTATTATTATTAAGAAATGCAGTTTGGATAAATATGCTTTGCTGTGAAAAATATTTTTCTCACTCTTTTAATGACTTTGTTAATATTACATTATTGGATTAATTAGAGTATACCAGTGTTGCTCTACTTTTTGTTTTGGTCCAGGCTGTAGTTGAATGGTGTAATTCATTAGAAATATGTATGTGTTTACTGCAGTATTTTAATAATTGATTAAAAAGTCCTAGCAAGAAACCATTTTGAATGGAATAAAAGTATATGGCCATGAAGTCACTTGGGTTTTGATATATTTCACACTCAGATGGCTTTGAGCTTGCACTTGTTTTTGCCAACATGCAAAACACTTTTCTGTCTTGCTTCGCCATGCGCTCTCTAGAACTGTTTAGGTGGCAGATTGCACAATACTGGGACACCCTTACATCACCCTTTCCAATCAGGAGTGTAAGAGAGCCCGTGGAGTACCTAGGAAGTCCTTACCACAGACATCATAAGGCACAGAACTACCGAAGACACGTTGAAGCTGTTATGTTTGTGTTCCAATGATGAGAATTAGTTTTTCAGCAAGTACGTTTTTATAATATCTTTGCCACACACACACACACGCACACACTTGTCTCTCACTTAACCTAATCAGTCAAACATGTAAGAACATAGAATAACATCCAGTCATTACATTTTACATAGATGAACAATGAACTGTAACATCAGCTGTATCAGTTATTTTAACAATATCTCATTTAGCATCACCCGATACACATACACTGTATTTCCAGTATAAATCTGTTTACATAACTTAAATCCAAGCCAGGGGTGTCAAACTCGTTTTAGTTCAGGGGCCAAATACGGAACAGTTTGATCTCAAGTGGGCGACATAAATTATGCAGGAAAAGTAATTTCAACATTTTTGTTCCCTAGTTTGCACTTCTATGTAGACATAAAATAGAAAATGTTAAGGAAATTGACCAAATCCAAGCAATAAGTGATAATTATCAGTCCCAAAGGATCTTCCCTTGAAATTTCCTGGATTTTGTGACCAATTTCTACTTAATTAAGGGAAATATCATGTCAAAATTTGAAGAAAATTAAAGGATTTTGTAAAAATGTTGAGTTTTTTCAACTGTTTAACATTAAAAATGACTGCAATCATGTGATATATACACCGGGAAAACTGTGAGCCCCTGAAAATATTGTTGAGTTTTATTTACACAATGATTATTGTTTTCTCTGTCATTCTTATTTTCTCCTGCCGGCCGAATTACGATGCAACAAAGGGCCGGAATTGGCCCCCGGGCAAGAAATAACACATTCCCACACCAACAAATATACATTTGTTTAACATGTTTAACATACAACTTCTCATAAATATAAGACTTTTAGTATACCTTATGTTGTTTTTATGATGATTGTGTCTGTTTAGCTTGAATCTTTGAAGTATAGCTCAGTGGTTCCAAAACTAGGGTATGTGTACCCCTAGGGGTACTTGAACACCTTTCAGGAGGTACACAGAAACATTTGTCAGTTTATTTTCATTTTTTTTTTTTTTTACATGCACACTGACTTTATTTCCCATCCACCAATATTAATTTGTGGCTCAACTCTTTAAAATACACCAAAAACTGAGGTTCAAATTCTAAAAGGAGCAAAACATAAATGAATAAAAAGGCCTAAATTCAAGGGCAAGCCTGCAGACACATGGCCTAAGGGGTACTTGCGTCAAGAAATAAAGGCTGAGGGGTACATGGGGCAATAAAGTTTGGGAAACACTGGTGTAGCTGAATGTTGTTGGAAGGGACCTGTGCAATTTTGTTGTACTTGTACAATGACAATAAAAAATATTCTATTCTAGTCTAAGGCCTTGTTATTTCTCTTGTGGACCTTCTTAGTTCTGGTTCACTTGGTGTAGATGTGTGTGAGTCAGAAGTACAGTCCATAGCAGGTTTGAGGCTGACCAAAAATTCCAGCCAAGTCTCGCAGGGATCGTGAAACAGTCATGTAAATGAATCGAAGCTATTGTGTCATGCATGCCAACATATTTTCCTTATTTTGTTACTTGCTGCTTGAAATGTATTTAAAGCTGATGTATTTAAATTGGTTATTTGTCAAACAGTAACCCAAATTTTAACCCTACCATTTCCCTCAGCCCTGTCCTTAACCAACCCCCTCTTTAGCCGTACCATGTCGTTTTCTATAACTCCAGTTAATACAGTGGTCAAGGCCTCCATCTTTCACAGGGGCAGCAGCATATGTTCATTCCGAGCAGCACAAAAAATTAGGAAATTGTGTTGGCTAGCATGAAAGAATAGATTAATTAATGTGACAGTTTCGCATTTCCCTGTGAGAGTGTGTTGGATATTCACCACAGGTTACACTCAGCTCACCAACATTACCTCTGGGTTTTATTTTTGACAGAATGCAATAATCAGTTGCAAAGTGCATGATCGTGGAGCAACTTCTTACAGAACCGTTGTTCTCCATTCATCAGCATCCTCAATCCTGACTGTGTCATTGGTCAGTAGAGGGAGATGTTTGGTTGTTCTGTCCTAGAATGACATTTTCTGCTATCCTAGCTTATCTTCAATTCTCCAAGGATTCTTGTGCTCTAATTTGTCGTTTGAATTACTCAGCTTCCTTTTCAGCAGCAGTTCAATTGGTTATAGACTCAATAAAGAGGTGATTCTCTGTAACTTAGTAGAGTCAGATATGGATCAAAGTCACTATTGGCAGATTTCCTCAAGAGCTTTTAACTCTTTTTTTTTCTGCTTGCCCCGTTTGACTGTGTTTAGTGTGGGCTTGAGGTCACATGCTTGGAATCAAATTCCACTGCAAACTCATGCAATTCTCTGCTGTTGAAGCATGGGTCATTGTCGCTCACCACATCTTGTGGAATGCCATGCCTGGTAAAAATACAATTTGTTATGACCCACGTCAATGATAAGTTAGCTGAGAGTGCTATCTCAGGAAAGTTTGAATAGTACTGTGTCTAAATAGTCTAAAGACTCAATAGTCTTTATCCGTGAGATGAAACAGGTCAATTCCTACTTTATGCCATGAGGTTGTTGGCACCTCAGCTACCACCAATTGTTCTTTGCTCTGCTTGTTTCTGTGTTTCTGGCATGTTTCACATTTACTTATTAGTGTTTCAATGTCTGTTAATTCCAGGTCAGAAAACCAATTCTCTCAATGTTTTTTTTTTGAGATGGCCTTCATGTATCTTGTGTAGCTGTGGAATGGCAACACTGCCCTTTTTCAACAGTATACCACTGACAACGTTAAGCTCAGCTCTGACATGGTCAAAGGCTGTAAAGCAGTGGTCACTCGTAGGCAGTGGTCTAGAGATGGTGAGCAAACACTTAACCCGGCTGGGTCAAGTTTGCTTTAGGCTCGGCTGTTTCTCTCTTCAAAATGTCTAGCTTTTTCGGAAAAATCTGCTTAAAAATTGATTTTTAAGTATGCATGGGACCAAATCAGTCTTGCATATGTACAGCTTTTATTAAAGCCTCTCAGCTGGCAGCACCGAGAGATGACAAAAACAGATTATTTTAGTTTTTTTCTTCTTTGTTATGAGTTATATGTGTATGACATCATTGGTAAGCTGAGAAAAAACACTTTCAGAATCCTTAGATATTAATAACTCCTACTGCCACCTGGCTGATTTGTTCATGGTTTTCTCATGGTGTGTCCCATTTACATAAAATTGCTGGAGACGCTGGTGTTTATTTACTTGTTTGTTTCTCTGTTAGCAGGAATACATCAAAAGTACAGATTTTGACATTTTAAACAAAGATAGATCTTATGTCATGAAAGAGTTGAAAGTTATATTTTGGGGAGATTCAGATTAATATACTGATCATACTGATTTTGGATTAGTTTTGAAAATAAAAAAAAATCCCTATCTCTCATTATTGATAACATTTAAAAAAAATCATATCTCGATTGTCCCACCAAGTGTCCTTTAGATCAGATTGGGATTGCAAGTTTAATTGCGATTTTACAAAAAAATAATAGGGGTATTCATACATTTAACACTATTAATGGTGATAGAATTTTCTTCCAAGCCTTTAAAGTGTGAATGATCATAGTACCACGATCAGGATTACTGATCCAGATAACTACTAATATCTGGCAAATAAGATATTTGGAGCTTGGTGGAGGTTTGCGTTTGTTTACTGTTAGTTAGACCTCAACCAAAAATCAGACCCCCAGATATCATTTACTTGCATTCGCTTACCTTCTGCGTTTCACAGTCTAGTGGTTACTTTAATTTCTGATCGTAATTAAGTGTTTATTATTCAGCTCAAACACAACATTCATTTCCAGCACTAGGAGCTGTCTGAATAAATTGAAGCTCTTTATCACAGCCCTGTTTCTGGGCCTCATACCATTCACAAGAGGTTTAGGTCTTTGTTTACCTATCAAATTACAAAGAACCTAGGAAAAGCCCAAAAAAACAAACAAATCAAACAAGTTCTGTTTCGATGTGCTTTACATGTTAAAATCTGTGATTTCAGAAAAATCACCTCACTACAACAACACCAACCAGATTGATTGTTAACACACAAACTTGGTTGGGATGCAAAAAGTGTGAAACTAAATGCAGCATCAACAGTAACTAGGATTTCCAAGTCAGGCTTCAGTGATTGGGTGCCCACTTCATTGATCCAGACAGATGAAGATGAAACCTGAGGTTTTTCTATTGCTATTCTGCCATGGACATTGCCCTTTGTTTTTACATGTTGCACTAAACTTTCAAAGCTCTTGTGAATGTTTAGCAGAGATCAATTGATCCATTGATCACATCAAACTCAGAGAAACCACAATTTTACACATTATTAAACTTGAATGAAAAGACAAACAGATCCCTGTCTTGCCCCTGAATGAATGCACTGCTGCCACATAACTGGTAGGTGTTTGGACTTTATATTGAGATCACAGGCATAACTATCAGCGGTGCAGGGGCCCAGGCGCCGTAAGGGGCCCATGAAGAAAGGAAAATGAAAAAAAGAAATCAAAAAAAAAACAGCGCTGTCCAGATACGCCCGTTTTTGTGCATGAAATAGCTCCGGATGGTATGGGAGGAGGAGAGGAGTCACAATTCAGCAAGAAAAAAAGTGTCACGCAAAAGAGGAAAGAGAGAAAGGAGCAGGATTAGAGTGAAACTAAAATTACCAATTTAGACTGGTTCTTTACTCAAACCCAGGCAACAGTTAGCAACCCGTTCGAGGCTAGCGCTAGCTTGCCATTTTGCTCCACTGAAGCGCCCCGGCGGCATCATCAACTCCGAGAGATCTCCCCGCCAACGGAGCCTCAGAGGTCGGACTCAACAGACTTAGCTGTGCCGGCACCAGTGGACCTGTTGTGAGGATTATTCAGCCCGACTAATTTGACTGTACGACCTTACTCCTGATGCCAAGACAAACAACTATATCATAGCCTTAAGATGAGCTTTAAATAAGTGAGTGCAGCTTCTGTTTGTTTTGAAGTGGAATTCTAAACCTATAGCAACGCACTTGTAACATATGTGTGAAATATTTGAACATACTGTCTGTAATCCTTCTGGGTTAATTCCTAATTTTTGCAAACCTTGAAATAAATTTTCTTTTCAGAAAATGAAAGGTATTCTTTATTTGATTTGATCTATTACATACAATATAGTTCACCTCTTCTCTTTCTCATTGTTTTTGGATAGTTGACAAAAACAAATTTGTGAAAAATGTGGTCTTAAGATGCATTTAATGAAGAAAAACAGTAAAGACAGATTAAGATCTTGGAGAAGGAAGTTTCACTAGCTGTGCCTGTGTGTGTTCAAGCGTGTGTGTGCATGTACTTGTGTTTAGGATGGGGGCACAAAAAAAAAAGAAATTGCACCCGGGGCCTAACACCATGACTGATTGAGGTTATTCCTAAAGTTCTTAGTAAATGTCACCTCGACACATTAGCTTGCAGGGAAAATAAACAACTACTACTACTAGTGCATCATCAGTCACCATTCAGGAAGATCCCTTTAGCACTAAACAATGCTAAAAATAAATAACTATATAAATGCATGATGCAATAGGCCAGTTGGAACAGCTGTCACATATTGTCAGTAGTTTTTCTGACATCTGGACAAACTGTGGAGCTACCATACTTAAACAGACTATTATAAGGAATGAGAATACATAAACACAGTGAAAGGAAAGGAATTGTGTCACTCCTCAGCACTCTGTAGGAAACTTTTCTGTCAACTATTCATTAGATAGACCAAAGAGATTTTATAGAGAACCTTCGCCGGTTTATTTCACAAAACACAATACATTTAACTGTTGCAAAGTTGAATTAGAAGGCAATGCACTGTATGGTACGCAGCAGTGATTACAATACAGCAATTTTTATTTAGTTCAGAAATAGCTTTTAGACTAAAATGCAACTTAGCTTTTGTCGAAATACAGTCTCGGGACTATATTAGTTGCAGTCTAGTTTTAGTCAACTAAATGGTACTAAGATTTTAGTTGATTAAATCGGTTACAGAGTCGACTAAAATGTAAAGCATAAGAGTTTATGCATTTTTTTAAGCTTCATTTGTATCAATCTGATATGGGAACAAAAGTATTTCTGATTGGATACTTTGTTAGAAAAAAACCTCTGTTCTGATTGTATTTTGTCTCATGTGAACATTGTAGTTTAGTTTTTATTAGAATCTATATATTATGATAAAGTTTTTCACAGGTAAAAAACCACAAAGTGCTTTATACAAATTTCAGTATAATCCCGTCTAAAGAGAACATAGAAGAACAGTAACAAATAACATGGGAGACAAGAACGGGAGAACTGTGGGTCGCCAAGGGCATTGGAGGCGCCCCGTATTTAAATGAAAAATGGGAATGCAACATAAGGAGAGCTGAGGGAAAAAAAGCAGATTATGAACTGAATTCCCAAAAGGAGAAACAAAGTACACTCAGCTACATAAACACAGATAACATAACACACTGTCACAAAACAAAACATAGCACGTGGGCAGGTGGGGGTTGGACATGGGTCGGGCGCGGGGGGTAGGTGATGAGGCTCGGCAAAGAGGGGGAGAGGATATTCAGCCGCTGGGGGGCGTAGCGTGCTGCCAGTGATAGTCGCTTCTCCACACTTCCATGAGCTGGGGGGGGGGTTTGGCTATAAACTATAAAACTTATACTATGTCATTCAAACAGGAGTCATATAGATAATGAAGTGTTTTGAAATGAAGTATAACTTTTGACTTTTTAATAAGTCTGGAGTGAAATCAAGTCATCTTTGGAAACTATGTACGGGGTACATAAAATCACAATATCGGAAATATGCCAACAGGAAGCCGATCAGATAAGAGAAGCATAAGTAAAAATGTGCAGTGCAAAGGCTTTTTGTGACATTAATTTGTGAAATTATTGGTAGCTGTGAAAACCTTGCTTGACCAATTGAAGTATTCCCACACAATTGACGATTGAGTCCTCTCACTCCTGTAAAGGATTTGCTGGAGGTCAGGTGTTCGGATCATTTCCCACAGCTGCTTGAAGTCTGTGAAGAAATGTGAAGAAACTTATTGACCAGAGGGCTGTCTGGTGGACGTTTTCAGCTTTTTGCAATCAGGCTGCTGTCTGGACACAAAGAGAAATATTTCAAATGAAACCCACAGGAGAGGGAAAAGTCCAATCTAGTACATCGGCCTTTTAATACTTGCTAATTGCTAAAAAAAAAAAAAAAAAAAACATAAAGAAAAAGGAACACTCAATTAACACATCCTGGATCTCAATTAATTATTCAATACATAGTGGAATGTGTTAAGAACAAAATAACATAAGAATGATCAATTGGGAATCAAAATCATTTTTGCATGGATGTTTGGATTCAGAATCATACTCAAAGTAAAACTGGAAACAATATAATACAGGCCGATGCTACTTTAGAGGAAATTCCTCAAGACAAGTCAAATGAGGCTCAGTAGTGTGTGTGACCTCTGATGATATGTGATTGCAGAATCTCTCCTGGTCAGTTCTGGTCTAACTGCCCTAAGCAGGCCAGATACCATCATACTGATAGCAATTACCAAGGTATCTTCTCTGAGGATCTGTCATTGTTATGACTACCACTATCAGCAAAATAGAAAACCCTGTCAGCAAAGAACAACGACAGATTCATTGGACACACACACTAAATCCTCTGAATCCCAGACCGGTCTGCTTCCAAAACCCATTGACCTGTGTCCTCATCTGACCAGAAATGTTACATTTATTTATTTGCAGTGTATTCTTGATAGCATTTACAATTTTATATCCTCAAACAAAAAATAATAGTAATGCAGCATTCAGGATGATTACCAGTATATTTTTACTCTTAACATTATATTTAGTTCTAACACCTATGAACAACTTTGAAAATAGTATATCCTCAATCTTAACTAAATATTCAATATTCAAGATTCAAAGTGTTTGTCATATGTGCAGTTAGAAAAACGTTTCCCTGTACAATGAAATTCTTACTTTGCCGACCGCTAGTGAATGCCTACGTAATAAAAGAATAAAATCAAAAGGTATAAGAACTATAATAACTAACAGTGGCATGCAATAAAATATAAAATACAAATATATTAACTATACAGAAAGTAGAGTTGCTATATACAATGGTATGTGCAAAAGCTGTTTCATAATAAAAAGACATGGTGTTAGCTGTGCATGGGCGCATGTAAAGTGCGAATGCAGGTGGTGTGCAAGATCAGTGGGGAAGGGGTGCGGGTGAGGATCTTTGAAGACATTCCAAATTTCCTCAGCCTCCTCAGGAAGTACAGCCGCTGTTGAGCTTTCTTCACCAGCTGTGTGGTGTTGAGGGTCCAGGTGCTATGAATAAATTTTTATTAATTAATTGTTTAATTAGAGGCTAGTATGAAAAATCTTTTTAGAACTGCAAGCATTTATGAAAGGGGGCCAAACCTTCTCGAGCGACTCGGCCCCCAGGTTTTGCGGAGCCCATGGAAGTTTGTCACGAAGGATAACGGGCTTGGGTCGAGCGTCAGGACACATGCCAACGTGTCATTTGCAGTGTTGTAACAGTAATGGGCATGGCCCTACCCAGGTGATTCAGTGCTATTTAGGAGTGGGCGTGGCCTGTGTCAGAAGATGCGACTCTATTTAGGGAACATGTAAAGTTTATGAAGATGTGATTTCAAATGTGAAAGTTACAGGCCAAAATGTGTTTGGGCATATTATAACACCACCTAGTGGCACACTTTTTGGTGGTGTGATGGGTGGTTTGTGTGCTCTTCTATATATACCCTGTGAATTTCACAGCCCTCAACATAATACTTGAGCTGAAATAAATGTTTGTTGTTTATGTTGTAATAAACCATGCCCACTTTGACCAATCGTGATCAACTTTGATATATGGCCTCAGGAGTGACCCAGGGTCATACCCACCAAATTTGTTAAAAATCGGTCTTGCCATTTAAAAGATATATTTCCGAAATTTTCAGTGCCCCCTAGAGGCCAACAATATTCAAATTTGGGTCATACCCCCACAGTCACATGCCAACCAAGGATCTCAGATTTGGTGTTGTTAGCATGTATTTTGACTGAGATATGCAACAGGTCACTGGAAAAGAAAGGTTAGAGGAGGGAAAAATAGAAAAAGTGGGATGTACCTTCATGGAAGGGGGGAGGAACATACCTGTTGCTGAACTGATCAGGGAGTTATAGGCATATCCTATCCAGGAGAGCAATAAACTCCAGGAGACTGGGTGTTGGGCTGCCACGCAGCGAAGGGCAGACTCCAAATCCTGGTTTGCTCGCTCTGTCTGGCCGTTGGTCTGAGGATGGTAGCCCGAAGAGAAACTGGCGGAGGCACCAAGTGCCTTGCAGAAGTCCTTTCAAACCTTGGAGGAGAACTGGCCTTCTCGGTCCAAGACAATGTCTATTGAGGGCCCATGTAGCTTGAAAACATGTACTGACAGAAGTTTGGATGTCTCCATAGCCGATGGCAGTTTAGGCAAGGGAACATAGTGGATGGACTTTGAGAAGCGGTCAACAATAGTGAGGATAGTGGTATCACCGTTGGAAGGTGGAAGTCCTGTAACAAAGTCCACGGCAATGTGAAACCAGGGGCGGCTAGGGATGGGAAGCGGACACAGCAGACTGGCTGGAACCTGATGGGAGACCAGGGGCATTGGTGAGTCTAGAAGGTATAACTGAATACTAAAAATGTCCTGTAAGACTGTTGAAGGCTGTCTTCCACTCATCCCCTTCCCATCTAATTTGGAAAAGGCCTGAGCATGACACAGGGGCTGAAACGAGGGGTTGATGAGAGGCAAAGAGTACTTGTTCTTCACCGTGATATCATTTAAAGCTTGGAAGTCAATGCATTGGCGTAAAGAAGCATCCTTCTTTTCCACAAAATACAATCCTGCCCCCAGCGGAGATGATGAGGGACGAATGAAGCCAGCTGCCAAGGACTCCTGAATATACTGTAGGTCTCCATAGCCTCTATCTCAGGGCGAGAGAGGTTATAAAGTCAACTGGAGGGGAGAGGTGATCCGGGGAGAAGATCAATGGCACAGTCATGGGGCGGTGGGGGGGGCAATGTGTGTGCCAGATTTTTGCTGAACACTGCACCGAGGACATGGTATTCTTTGGGGAACCCCAGACAGATTCGGTGGCACAGGCCGGAACTTCAGAGAGTGGGATCCCGAAGCGAGAAACCGCAGGCAAAGGAAGTGACAGGTAATGCTCCAGCTGACGATGGAGGAAGTCTTCCAATCTAGGTGAGGGTTTTCAGAATCAGTTTTTTTTTTGTCATTACACATGTTACAGAGTAACAAAATTTCAAGAACGGGAGAACAACAGGAGGAGAGTTGAGGGGAAAAAGCAGGTTTTAAACTGACTTCCCTATTATGGAAGACAGTATAAAACTAGGAAAAAATTTCCTTGGCGTACGTGGACCAAAAGCAAAGCACAGTCACACAGAAACTCACAACATAAACTCGAGAACATTGCACATGGGCGGGGGGTTGGTCTGGGGGAAGGGTTCTGAGGGTTGGGTGGTCAGGGAGGAGAAAAGAAAGGATTGGTAGCCGCTGGGGGACGTCCGTGTGCAGCTTCCTGTGGGTGTTTCACACACTCCCTTATAGCTTGCAGGGAGCGAGGGAGGAAGGACGAAGGGCCGATGGAGGCTTTGAAATATAAACCCTTTGCTTTCCCTTTGATATTGTAGGATGATGTGTGACGACCTTGGTAGATCTGGTTCAGAAAACAAAAGGCCCAGGTGATGATGAGGGAAGAGGAGGAGAAGGAGCGTCAAGTCAGCTCAACATGCTTGGTGAAATAGAAGGCAGCCTTGAGCAGCTGGAGTGTGGGGGAAACCAATGATGATAAGCGATTTGTTTTCAATTCAGGCTAGCAAATTTTTGGTAGCCTTGAGTTTGGTCTCCAGCAGTAAAACACAATAATGTGGCCTCAAACTGCAAGCCGAGCACTCAGCCTCTCCAAGGTGGTTTCAATCCCGCGTAAACGCTCCAAAGTAACTTTTGAGTTCGTTCATCACATTAGTCTCAATGTTGAGTGCTCTGCCCCATCCATCAGAAACGACTGGCTGGCCTTAACCAAAACAGCTGCCAATGTAATACAGACTTTGCAATATATCAGAAAGCTTCCCGCTCCAATCAGCAGCATCCCTGCTACCATAATTCCAATCATGTAGATGTCCTCCACGTCCTCCACAGAAAGCATGGACAGACACAATTCCAGGAATCCATCACGTATCCAGCCGCAAATGTTCCATCCGGACATGCGGGCTCACCCCTGTGCCCTGACCATGGTAGCCCCAATACCACGGGAGAGATAGAGGAGGGGATAACAAAAAACTGGATTAACTCACGATGATTCCCTGACATCTCTAGTGATAGCGGGATGGTGCGATGGGTGACTTGAGTTATTAACCTTCCATCCAGGGCATTTACATTCTTGGGGCTCTCCAGACTCTGAAGGGATATCTGGGCCTGGGACACAAAGCATGAATCAATAAAATTGTCATCAGCATCAGTGTCAATAAAAACATGTAGAGGCATTGTTTGAGAGTTCCAACTGATCTTTGCGGGTAAGGAGCTGCGCATAGGAGAGTGGGGTAAGGAAGATGTTTAACTTATCAGAGCTGGAGAAGCGATGTGAGGGGTTGTCCTCTGGACTTGGGATGTCCTTTCCTTCCATTGTTTCCTGAGAGGATTATTGATCCTAATAGCCAAAGAAACTAACCAGTCAAGCGAGGATAGCTTGTTTCTGGTGGCTATCTCTTCCTTAAGCTCCTCCGATAAGTTACGGGAGAACACCGACATCAAAGCTGGCTCACCCCACCCCGCTCTCATCCGCTACTATGCGGAAACTAATCAAAAATTGGGCTTTTGACTGTGAGCCCTGACTTAATTAGAGAAGCTGACTACCAACCTGACTACCAAAAACTTCACGCAGCTCCAAACAAAAAGAACAAAAATAACTCAAAACCTCAGACTGTCTTTCCCATAAGGCGGTAGCCCACTGCCCTGCAATCCCTCACAACAAATTTATACAATTATTTATTCTTGCTTTATCAGAGGGATAGCTCAAGGGCTGCTGCTCAAAAACAAGACTACAATCTAACAAAAAATGGCTACAAGAACCAAGCTCATCAGAGTAAGGCTATAGGGTAGAAATAAAAGGCTCTTGTGAAGAAGGAGAAAAAACTGAGGCAGAAACATTACTCACAGGCTGAGAGAGGGCAGGTCTGGTCGCTCCGGCAGCAGCCTGAGAGACCTGTGAGTCTATGTTCTGTACCTGTGTGCTCAGGTGTTTGAGCGTCTTCAGCAGGTTGCATAACAGCTTGTCACACGTGTACAGGAGGACTCCTTGTGAGCTCCTTCAAGGCGTTTTCGGTCTGCTGGGTCCACGTTTGGCCAGTTCATTCTGTCACAACTTGTATACACGGGGTTGGATCCAAGAGCGAGACGGAGGAGTGAGTATTGACAGTGGATGATTTATTGAATATGCAAAGTGAAGTTGATCCTGGTAGCTGTGGTGGTGGAGAGTTCTAGTGAAGCAAAGAGTGGAAGAGCAGTGGCAGGCTAGAGTAGCACGGAGGGAGAGAAAAAGAGATTCCAATGAGTGTGGGTTAGGCACAGACAATGCTCGAGAGCTTGTGAGAGACAGCAGGAAATACCACTCAGGTAGACAAACAAACTGGCGGTCACGCAGAGCTCCAGCAGCACTTAAGTCCGGCAGCTCATCACCGCTCATCAGAGGCTGATCTCCTGATGACTCCTTGCTGCAGCCTCACCCCAGATCCTCACAAAGAGTCCAATCTGGAGTTTGAACCAAGGAGCTTCTGCTGTGTGGAAGATGTACTAATCTAATGTGCTGCCCACAAATTAATTTTGTTAGAAAGATAAAACATTCAACGGAGAACTCTTTTCATGAGAAGATCAGATGTGGTAATGTGATATGTTAAACTTTTTTGAACACCCTCCAGTTTACTTTAATGGACTGAGGAGAATGGAATTAAATAATTACTGGAAATTGACAGTGTCCCAAAACAAACGCCTTTAGAGAAGTAACAAGTTTTAGATCACAGTATACTTAACCAGAATAATAAAGATGAGAAAATGATCTGTGTGCTTGAAATCCAGCTCTGCCAGCTGAGGCGCTCATGATTGCCTTAAACATGAGCTTTTGAGAGTAAAGGGACTATGGTGCTGTTCTGAAAATGCAGACTGGGATGTTCAATGTATTTACTCAAACCAAGGGAGCCATCTTATCTCCCTCAACAAGCCCCTGAAGAATGCTGCTCAACACAGAGCACAAATCACTGGTTACAGTCAATTAAAAAGAGTGCCTATTCAAATGAGGGAATGCAAATGCATGTTGCTTTATAGACCACTATAGTATATATAAAAAAGGTATACTGTATATCTATCCAATTATGTAAATATATCATGATGAAAAACCAAAAATGGCATTTAGTACCAATGCAAAAAAACCCCTCAATTTTTGTGTGTTAAAACCTTCATTGTCAGCACAAATGTTAATCAAATTAATTCATATAACTAAAAGGAAGTTCTTCAAACCAGTGGGGTGTCTACAATCTGCTCTTGAGCAAATTACTTTAGTTTGTATCACTGTTACATCTGTCAATTCATAAGTTTACCCTAATAATTGCAATATGCTAAGGCAATAGGTGTTTTGGCTCCTACATGGTGACCTTTTAAATTTATTTCCAGCTACATCATATAAATACAAGTTACAATTTGCAGACAGTCTAATTGTCCTGAAATTGCCTGTTGTATACTCCATTATTGTGCAAACGATACATTGCAGCAGCAATACACTGCGCATGGTGCTATTTTCAACCAGCTACTAAGTTTTTTTTTTTCTTTTCTTTGCCAAATGCTAGTGTCAAGACATATTTTTAAAGGTTTGAAGTCCCCGAGGACAATGGGAAAAAAGCTTGTGATTGGAGCTGAATCACAGCACCAGAAAACAGAGGAACCAACCAAGGCCAGGCAAGAGGATAACTGCAGCTAAATCCCCTTCAGCCTTTGGGCGAAACAGAATAAAAATCTACAGACAGCACAAAGCTAAGGACAATGTGTTTGGTGTAAATGCTCTACTTCCTTTGGATTACAAGATTAGAATCTTAGAAATGTTCAAGTAAAGTGAGAAAAAAAAAGCAATGTTGAAGTGGTTTTATGTTCATGGGTGTACATATAAATACTTTATATCCATCACAGTCATAAAGGTTTTCCTACACCTAAGATTCTGATTATAATGTCCAGGCATGAATTTGGTTTGTTAAAGTTTTCCATCTAATTATCCTGTGCTGTAAATGCTTGTCGAACATGCACTGGTGTTGATTAGCATTCTCATGATGTCATCCTTTTGTAGCTCAGATTGCCAAACTAACAAGTGGAATCGGCCCATTTCTGAACTGAAAAGTGGTGCTCCTTGTCCCGTATTTCCATGAAAATCAACAACAGACTGTTTAAAGGCAATAGAATGATAACATATTATAATAAATCTATGGAAATGTTAAGGTTTCTCACCGAATGTGTTGTTGGCACAACTTCCTTATCTACTGTATTGTATATTTCTAATAGAACAGATATTCCCAACATGTGGGTTGGGGCCTCAAATCTGAGCACTATACCGGTTCATACTAATTACCAGGATTTATTTAATAAAATGGAAATGTTATTTTTTTATTATACTGCAATACTGTTGCGTATGTAGTGTGTGACGCCATGTACTAACTTTGCACTAGTAAAATAATTTTGCACTTTTTTTATTTAAAAAAAAAAGAAAAAGAAAAAAAAAATGCTTTTTTTTTCATTTGCTATTTGACTAAAACAAAATCATAGAATGCGATGTCATAATTTTTCAGCAAAGGTAGCAGTTAGCAGCTGGCACATGGTTCCTCTGATGAAAGTATTAGTACAATATGAAACTGGTAACACATTTCTTCAGAGCAAAGATAATACATATCTCACATTATTAATATACAAATTGTTTAAATGACAAAAATTTGGAAAGGGCAAATCATTTGTGCTCTATTTATGCAAGAAATACTGGTATTACCGTGGATACAAATGTGCAACACTTTAATTTAAATAATTATTGTCCCTTGCAGACCATTTAAATTTAAATGATATGATTTCCATTTTCTTTCAATGAGAGGTTTTGATTATTATCTCCAGAGATGTAATTTTCATTAATCAAAATTACTCTTTTACAATATGCTATTAGGGGGATGCTCGGGGCATCAGGGCACGTTTGACATGATTATCAGATTTATGTCATCAAGATTGCAGTTAGCAAGAGGAGAACTTGTAAATAAGACTAAAAACATTTCATTTCAGCAGCATGTTTATATTCATTTAGAAATTCCATAATGATACATTTAAAAAAAAAAAGGAAGTGTCCATTTGTACAGTTGCCGTATGGACAACCCCCGGCACTATAAGTAGTATAAGTAGCGTCTTAGGGTTAGGGTTACTTTTAGTCACGTGACCTAAACTGGCCAGTGACTAACCTTATCACGTGACCTAAACTGGTCAATGAAGATATGGATAGAATGTCGGTATATTGATACGGCAACTGTATGAATAACTACTACCTAAAAAAACAAAACAAACATTGATGCAAACTTGGCCCACAGTTTGCAACTAAAGATAGTTACCCAGTAGGGTAAACAGAGTAGGACACCCTATACCAGGGGTGCCCAATCCTGGTCCTCAAGAGCCCTTATCCAGCATGTTTTAGATGTTTCCCTCTTTCAACACACCTGATTGAAATGACCAGGCTTCTGCAGAGCTTGATGATGAGTTAATCATTTGAATCAGGTGTGTTGGAAGAGTGAAACATCTAAAACATGCTGGATAGGGGCTCTTGAGGACCAGGATTGGGCACCCCTGCCCTATACTATGAGAGCACATTTGTGTCACTTTCTCAGGGGAGGGACAGAGAGTGAGAGAGCAGGATGACCCTGAGGTCTTTTTATAAGGACAAACCACTCCAGAGTTTGTGGTCAAGGTGATCTGAAGACCAAAACTCTCCAAAGAGAAGGAAAATATTTGGGCGTTACACCCTGTAAAACTTTTTTTGCTCAAAAGATTCTGGTAATACTGTTGATACAGTAGATAGGTAAATAGATAGATAGATACAGTAGATAGAGTAGACTATTGCCATTATATGCAGTATGAATTATCATGAAGCAACTCTGTCAATGTTAAAACAGCCGTAAAACACTGGACATGAATATAACATGTAATTATGTACACACATTAAATATGAATAAATATAATAATATTTGAGCAGTGCGAAGCATTTAGCAAAATGACTATCTGTCCAATACAAACCCATTAAAACCCATTTGTTGGTTCTTTCTTATCATGAATTTTATATTTTGCAAAGCGCATTGAGATGACTTTGTTGTAATTTGCGCTATACAAATAAAGTTGAATTGAATTAAAATTAACATCGTGTTAGTTGCCTTAAAGGTCCAGTATTATGCAATTTTTCACCCATCTCCAATTGTTCTAAGAACCCAACTACAAAGTATTTGAGGTTTATTTTCCCAAACTCGTCTGTTTTCTGGAGTTTTAGCCCTCTGAAAAGTAAGTTTCAGAGCGCTCCTAAAAACAGCCTGTTTTTTGACCTTCATCCATATGCATGAGTGGGCGTAAACACACACGCTGTTTCAGGGTGGCCGCTTGCTCTGCGCTGCAGGAAAGTAAACTGCTACGTTGCGTTCTTGTCATCCTTACCTCTTCCACACTGACCACATTAAAGGTCCATTTAAGATGATCGTTCTTTGTTTTGTCCTACACGTCAGGTCATCCCATGAAGACGATTCAAGGTGGTATAAGGGCTACTAAAAGTGAAACTGATTGTGAGCATTCTTCGGTTTATCTATACACTGGGTTATCTATAAACTGAACTTAAAGATCTTAACTGTAATATCAATATGTGGTAGTTGGTTCCTCTCTCCCTTACCTCCAGGACATTTACAGCACCCGTCTCACCCGTAAAGCCCTCTGTATTGTGGGTGACCCCACCCACCCACCACACAGTCGGTTCAGTTTGCTTTCATATTCATATCTGCATTCTCACTGTAAACATTGTATATACTTGTGTTGTTGTTGTCCCATCTTTATATTTTATATATTGTTCATTGTCTTGTTGTTGTGTTTGTAAATGTATGGGGCAGAGGGAATAGTAATTTCGAATCTCTACATGTCTTGTACATACAGTGAATTTGACACTAAAGATGACTTTGATTTTGTTTTACCTCTGAGGTAGTTTGAGAGGCAGGAGCTCACATTCTTATGTAGGGTAGGAGGAGCGAGGATTATCAGGAGGAGGAGTTTACCCCTTATGACTCATAAGCAGGCTAAAATCCAACTTGCCAATTTGGAGCTGACTTTTTACAAAATGTGGATTAGCGAGGGAGGAAACAGAACTTTTTCAACTGTGGCTCTCTGAATGAGGCTAAAAGAATGTCTATCACTGTAGCAAAATCATTATAGAGTGATTTTTTCATAACACTGCCCCTTTAACATACACTGTATTTGTCCCTTACCAACCACCATGCTCTGATGTCACTGTTTAATACGCTAAGCAAAACATTTAATGTACCAAATTCTTTCTCAAAAAGTATATTGTTGACAATGCACCACTTATCAATGACTGTGACTCAGTCAACAGAGTAGTCTACATCACGACCAAGAAGTTTTTTTTTTTTTTTTTAAAAACATGCATAGTTGGTTATGTTGAACTGAAAAGCGAACGGCAATATTAGCATCACATACACAACAACTTCATCTTTTTGAAAAGTGCAATGTCCCTGACATGTAGACTTCCTGCCAAAGACCACGAAGGATCAAGGAAGCACAGATCCAACACAAAGCACCCATCGAACAGTAATGAGGCCCTTTTCTTCTTTTTCTCTATAGCCAATTCAATCAGATGAAACCTTCAAGATGATGAGTGGTAGAAGCACCAACCCATCTCATCTATTATTCACAAAAGCATGTGTGAGCAGCTGTTTCCAGGCTCATTAGACAGGGATCACACTGAGACTGATGATACAAAGATTGATTGAAACTCAACCGTTCACTCAGAACAGCATAACTTAGTGACATGCACTGGTATTGAAATATTAAAGAATATAAAATGCTGAAAGCAATTGTTTTATGCAACGATAAAACACTTGCTGGAGATTTGTTGTCTGATGATTCCAGGGCGGTAACATCATTCAAACAATAATAGTTTTTATATAATCTTTGATACAAACAAATACCTTGTGTTAAATGTATGTGTGAAAAGCACTTTGATTTGTATTGTGTTTAAAAAGAGTTTTGTGATTAAGTGCATTATTCTCCTTGCCTCTTCCCCTGATGCCAATGTTAACAAATAATGAAGCAACAATGTAAAAGCAGAGAGTCTTAATCCCATAATACCTTGGTCTGCAACTCACTCTCATCTACTTGCTACCTTTGGCAAGGAATTCATATTTTTACTTGTGTTCTTTGGTTTGTTTGTCTGTTAGCAGGATTGCGTCAAAGTACTCAACAGATTGACAGCATTTTAACTATAAAGATAGACCTTATGTCATGGAAAATTCCATAAAATTTTGGAGGGGATCTGGATCAATATACTCCTTCTAGATTACTTTCAAAATGTCATCATTATTACCCCACCAACCTTTATCTGGATTGTGCATTACATTGCGATTGCGCCCATACATTTGGACCTACTGTATCGGTATTAATGCGGATAGAAATTTCCTTCAAGGTTTTAAAAGGTTTTTGTGTGTCCAGATAACTGCCAATATCCCGCAAAGAGGATATTTGGCGCTTGTCGAAGGTTTGCGCTCTCTTAGTGCTCTTGTTAAAGAATCACTAGGACAGGATTTCAGAGAATGTCCACAGGAAACACAGACTAGATAACTTTACCTTTTTATTAGAAGGAGGGGGTGCTTTCAACTAATTGCAAATGTGAGTGTTTTTTTTTTTTTTTTAATTTGTGATGAAGTGTGTACATAATTTGTTTTTCAAGTGCTTAACTTGTGCGATGCTCTTGCCTAAGTAATACACTTCAATATAATGCTGTTTTTTTTTTTTTTTTTTTTTTTACAGAGGCAGACTTTAGTTCTACTCGATTGCACAAGGGCTGGAACCATTAACCAGATTAATTTAGGAAAGTGGATGAAGACAGAAGGCCGATGGAAGAAGGTGGGGCGTAGAGGAGAAAAAAGAACTGGTGAAATAAAAAAGGGGGATGGGATGGAAGAAGGGGGAAATAATAAAAAGGGAAGGCTGTCAAAAACGTATCTTTGTGAAGAGTTACAGCCCCCATCTTCTCAATTGCTCACCAGAAAAATGTGACGACAAACCTGGATCAGAGTATAGAATGTTGTTTCATGGTTCGGTAAAATAAGGAGGATTACCCTGTTAAAGTGAAAAACAGGAGTATAGTCTTTCAAAGGCTTTCCTACCTTCTAACTGGCATACGTTTAATATGATAAGCAGTGAGTGGGCCTACGAACTCAGTGTTGAAATACCCTCGTCTAAAATGGTAATGCCAAAGTGTATGAAGAGGTAATCATTTGACATTTTAAGCAAAATTATTATCACTAAATACCTTCAGGCTGGTGTCGTATTCATTTTACAAGCATGTAAAAATATGTCACACAGAGCAGTTGTTTTGTAATACGAGGCAGGAGTCTTGGAGAGGTGGGAGAAAAGACGATTGAGCCCCCACGGAGCTCTGATCCTGACATCATGCACATATCTCAAGATGTCTGTAAGGGGTGGAAAAGGTTTTGATATAAAAGCTTTTGAATCACAACTTTTGGGAATTTTCATAATTCTTTATGGAATGTTGTCACAGCTTGCAACCTGATGAATAGCAAGGTATTTCAATGTGCTTTGCATGATTAACAGTAAACACTTAACAGAGTTTAAAAATCAATGAAAACATTAAAACCACAATACAATTACAGTTTTGTGTATTGTTGTATTGGCAACACCATATTTGATTAAGTTAGCTGAATATGTAATTAGTTAAAACATCTGTTTACTTTGAAGAGAAGGCACAAAACTGTGCACGTTTTACCAATCTACAATTGGTTAACAGGGCAAACACAGTGCAAATGTCTTTGGTACATTGTGGAGCGTTGTGTTTAAACCAAAGTCTGACAAACTGTTTTTGCTGTTCTCGACATCAGCGTGAAACATAGCTTATAGCATATAAATCAAGCTGCTGGAGATGATTACTGTCAATCAGATAAAGACGTAGTGTATGCCTCAGGGATCAATAAACAAAGATGATTTGCTCACAAACACATGGAGAAGCTTGAAATTGCCAATCAAGGGCCTGGACTACAAAGCTGGATTTCTTCTAGTCGCGCTAGCTTTTAGGATTTATTTTGTGTGTGCTGTACTACGGCGCTGGTTAACTTCGTACTGAGGTAAATCACCATGGTTACTAACTCTGAATGGCTGAAAGTGCTAGGATAAGATCTGAGCAAGTATAAAAGCCCCGCCCCCTGACCAATCGGTTCTCTTGGAAAGCCTGCATGTGTGGGGCGTTGAGCCCAGACTCAAAAAATGTGCACTCATGACCTGCTTGTATTTCCTATCACCAAGTTGCATTTGTTTTGTTTAGCTTCGACATCTGTAATTTAAAGGTCCATTGCATATCTATAGCAAGACTAGCTTCTTACTTCTTGGCTACATTGGCAAATGAAATCCACATTTTTTTTTTGTACGTTATTCATCCTTTTATTCTGATATCATTCATTCTTATACATTCTCCACATCTGTGAAACAACATCCATGGTTGGTTGGGCTGGTTAATGCTGGGTCTTTATCAAATGTATTATTTTAATTTAATTTACTGATAGAAGCTCCCCTGTGCCTGAGCCAAGTGTTAGCTATTCTTCAGGTATGAATAAATCAAATGAAGTGGTCATTGGTAGAGAGGATGTAACATACTCATGTTACGTTTTGTTTGTTCCAGTGTCTCTATGTGTTAGTGCGGACTCATCCTGCTCATGAGACCCCCAATGTCTGACAGAGGGAAATGCAAATGCTATAAAAAACAAAACGGGGAGGGGCGATTGTAAATCACCCTGTCCAGCCAACAGTTGAGGGAAGTTTGCCCTGCCTTGTTCTCCAGGTTCAGTTCAGGGTTAATGAAAATGGAGGTATTTTATGGCCACTGAGAGCATTGACTCTGCTCTCAATCGTTACGGTGCAGTGGTAGCCATAGTGGGTTCTTTTTGTGTCTTTGTGTGTGGTGTGTTTGTGGTGAGGTTGGCTCTTATGATTCATCACTCAAATGTTTTTACACAAACCCTGCCCTAAAAAAAAAAGCATGATTTACACGGTTTTTTGATTAGTGTTGACAGTTTTATATCTCTCAGTAATGAAGAGCAGACAAGGACATGTTTTCCTCTCACCTCCCAGGCTGCGGGAGATTATCGTGATGAAGTGTTCACCATTCTGATTATTAAAGGAGGTGCGGGCTTTTTTCTGTTGACCAGAGGGAAGGATGAAAACACTTATTGATGGCCTATGTAATGAAAACCAAAATGGTAAAGAGATTAGAAAGTTGTTTTTATTGGTTAGACGACAGATACCTAAACCGTTTCTGTATAACATCCAAACATGAAAGCAGGGGTCAACCCTGGCTATTGGGTGTTACTTGCAGAGATTTCTGCAATTTGTATTGAGACGTATGATATCAAATAATCAGGAAAGTTTCATCAACAAAGGAAATCACGTTCCTGACACACTTTGGTTGTTGACCGAGTTTAGTACAGTGGTTCTCAAACTTTTGAATTGAAGTACCCCCCTTAAGTCAGACTAAAACATTTTGCTCAGAATTCTGTGAAAAAATGACTTTGGATAATAATGATGGAATGAATGAGTGATAATCTGCATTGTAAAGAATCTTATTTTGTAATGAAATAAGTGTAATGAAACAGTATTTAGTGCCTCCTGAATAGATTTATTTCTATCGTTTTTATAATTTACAGTTCATGTTGTAATCAAGATCATTTCTATCATCATTTTTTGTGTCATTTTGTGTACTTTGTTGTTATTTGTCAGTTATTTTTTTTATATTTTGTGTGTTGTTGGTGTTATCTAAATTATTCTCTCTGTGTGTTTTTGGAGTGGTTTGGTTGTTTCTTAAGTCGTTTTGTATGTTTCTTTGTTATTCTTGTATATTTTGTTGTGATCTTGTGTGTTTTTCTACAGGTCTTTGTTGTCATGTTGTGTGTTGCTGGTAATGATAAGTATTTTTCTCTCTTCGGGCACTATTCTCTCCAAAAAGACGTGCAGCGGTGTTGTTTTTGGCTGTGTGCTATTCTCCCCCTGTAGTTAAGTCAGTCGCTGCGCACCTTAATCCCAGTTACGCACCGTGGGTGGAGCAGCCCTGAAATGTGGGTGTTCCCATTCAAATCTGGCTTTACGCGCATTCTCCGGTGTGTGTAAGTCCTTTTCCTCTTACGTGCTTCCAACCCTGGAACAAGTGCAGCTCCCTGATAAGGTGGAACATTATATTGTATTCTGTCCACGTTGGTCACAGTGATTCAACTATTTTCATACTACGTTCAATGTAAAGTCACAGTTT
Source organism: Gouania willdenowi (assembly GCF_900634775.1). NCBI lineage: Eukaryota > Metazoa > Chordata > Actinopteri > Blenniiformes > Gobiesocidae > Gouania > Gouania willdenowi. The sequence continues at coordinate 17,388,561 of NC_041055.1, forward strand.
GATCCACTACAGAGTGAAACAAGCTGTCATATGAGGATGTCGATAGACCAGAAACTGTTCCGACACATATTTTAATGAGGCTCAGCTCAGGTCGCTTTAAACAATTTATATTTAAAACTGTGTATTATGGAAGCCAATAGTTCTGTTTCACTGCAAACATCCCTCTATATTAAAGCAGGACACTCTGCGGCCGCGTTATTTCCTCATATCTCCAGCACATTTAACTCAGTCCCGCTTTACAGCAAGATGATGATGATGATCAAGATCAAGGAGAAAGATTTTAACTGTCACTTGGCCGATCCTCAGTCACACTGCAATAATCTGATCAAATCAACCTGTAACATTGTTTATCATCGAAGGCGTTTCAAGTTAAAAGTGAACGGATTTCAATGACATTTACAAGGAAAACTCAATTTTTTGTGATTTCTAGACAGCCCAAAAAAAAGTGACATCACCACCTCCTTTGCTTCAGCCCGCCTTCATTCATACATACGCGCTTTTTGGCTCCTTACGCACTGTGGGCGTGTCAGCAGCCTGGACCAGAGAATACGCGTTGGAGAGAAGTGCGTAACTGCAAACGTGCAAAAAAGCGCTCAAGTCCGGACGCGAGAATAGACCCCTTAGTGAGTGGGTTTTTGGTGTCATTTGATGTATTTTGTTGTTGTTTGCCAGTTCTATTTATTATTCAGAATATCTTTTCTCTTATTTTGTTTGTTTTTGATGTCGTTTTGTGAATCGCTGGTAATGTTTAGTTTGATTATTGTTTTAAACTAAAAATAAACCCCGTATTTTTAATGCTTCGATTTGTTCATTTTCCCCACTCTGTCTCTAGTACCCCCTGTCGTGCCATGGTGTATCCTCGTTTGAGAAACACTGGTTTATTAAACACTGGTCCCCAATCTGTGCTGTAATTCACTTGTAATAATATCCAATTTTCAGTTTTTATGATCTTTGTTCTTTCTCTGCTTTACAGACTCAAGAAACAAATCACAGAGTTAAGTGAACATTTCTTGCTGCAAGCATTGGATTATCCTCTCGTACAACACTGCAATGAAAACAATACAACACTCACCAAATCAATACAATTGTCATAACCACAGAAACCTTCACGCCCCATAATTATTTTCCCAAAACAACAAGGTTACTGTCGTTCTTTTATATTCATTTTGCACCTGTCCTGTTGCCACTGGCTTCCTAACCTCATAGTTTTGCCTTGCCAGACCTTCTTTTCTGAAAACATGATTAAATGCAAACTATTTCTGCCAAAGGGAAGCCCAGCAGGGACACAATGCTTGCCAGTCAGAATGAAACCAAGACAGGTTGTAACCGCCACTATTTGTTGAATGAAGCACAGTTGGTGTGCATTATCAGCAAGCTGGAGACCAGTTTAGTCTCGGTGGTGGTTTGGCAGATAGAAAGATGAAAATGGAGAGTAGACAACCTTCTGCTTTAAAGAGAATGGCTCAAGAAAACTGTGGGGTGCCTTTCTAAAAATGGAGGGTAATGGGTTTATTTAAGAATCTGAGCACTAAAGCAAAATGGAAAAATGGAAAAATGCTCTTTAGGCCTTATTCATCTTTTTGAGTCCAACAAAGACCTGCTTTACTACTAATATATATTTTTTAAGAAAATCTTTCAACATTTATCAGCCCTATAATTTCCTGGATGAAGGGGAAATTACAAGACAACAAAAATGCAACAGATACTAACTATTTAATAGGGGACTGACTGCAAACACCTGGTTGATATTGCTACTAGAAAGTAACTGAAGGTGACAATCAATGAAAACAATAAATGAACTTAAAGCTGATATCCGTAGTTTCTGAGAAATCCATGTTTATGTATGATTCTGTTCAAATGTGAAAAAATACCTAACTAGTCTTTTACTATGGTCTACTGCCAGTGGTCATTCATATACATTAATGTATATAAGTCCCTCCTTTGTCCTATAGACCCCTATGCAAATGGAAACGATCTCCAACTTCTCCCAGCCAGTCGGCTTTGACTTTGTGTTTTTGAAACTGTCAATCAAAGTGAATGCGGAACTGTGCACAGAAACAAGGCTGTGCATCACAACAGCAAACAGGTAAATATGATGTTGGCTCTTACCTGACCCATAGACCTATATCAATGCGACCCGACGCAACCTTGTTATGTTCTGCGATGCACGTGCAGAAAAGTAGAGGCGTGGCTTCTGGTAGATCGCAGAGGCAGTGGGAGGAAGTGAGGCTGTTTAGGGTGGTACATCGGGACGTCCTCTCAGAAACTCCGGATACCAGCTTTAAACAACAAAATTGTGTTTATTATTTTCATCATTGAGTGCTAACATGATGTGCAATATCAATAAAGACTATTATGATTGAATCGTTCGCAAAGTACAAACTTAAATTTAAATAAGCTATAATCATGCTTTTCTGGATTTTATGTAGACTTTCTAAAACAAATGTGTTTTTGTGTAAAAAAAAAAAAACAGTTAGTACTGTACATTCCAGAGAAGTAGAAACTGAACTGTTGGCATGAAATAAACAGAACAACTGACACTGAGGTATTTAGTAAAAAATTGTCATTGTGCATAGCAGTTCATAAGTTGGTAACTTAAACTAATTAATGCCCACAAAGCATAACAAGAACTTCTCCTTGGGTTCTCCCAATTGTAGTCTGTACATCAGTATTATGGGTACACCGGAAACTTGTGAAATCAGAAAGGTTCCGTGCTGTTTTTGAGTGCATAACCTTATGGTTAACTTAGACCGGATTTGTAAGCTTAATTGATGGATGACTGATTATTATTATTAGTTTGAGTTGATATAGTAGGTACGGGCTACTTCTAGAGGTTCTCAAACAGCATCTACTGTCCTTTTGTAGCAAAGACAGTTACATATAAAATGTAACATTAGCAATTGCATCACATTTTTTGTTTACAATATACAAGAAAACAAATGAACTTGCTGGTGGAAATATATTATGTGCATTGGAAGAAGGAGGTTGTGAGAGGGTGGATATTAAACTAAGGAAAGTTTGTATTTTTACCAAACAAAATATAGTATTGAATAAGTGAACTTGTGAACTTGTGAACAAGGAAAAATCTAAGAATTGAATTCACAACTTTGGTTTCTAAATGCAAACTAAAATAGGAACTCTGCTCCAAATGCTGTTTTGGTAATACACTTACCCCATATTATAAGAAATGAGTGTAACATTAAACAGAGTTTAATCAACAATAAAAGCATTAAAACATAGTTTGAAATCAACAATAAAACCTCACAGTTATACGCAGTAGAGATTATTTATAAATGTGGTAGGCTATTATAACCCTAGTCAGAAAACCATTACAATTGTCTAGTCTGCTGGATATAAAAGCATGGACCAGTTTCTCCTGATCTTTCTGAGTCAAACCTTTCACTCTGGAGATGTTCTTTAGGAGGTAGAAGGCTGTTTTTGTGATTGATTTGATCTGACTGCTGAATGTAAGATCTGAGTCAATCAGAACACCAAGGTTTTTGACTTGGTCTTAAGCTTTTAAAGATGGAGACTTAAGGTACTCACTGACAGATGTCCTCTTATACTCTGAGTTACCAAAGACACTCACGATTTAGTTGAAGGACGTTTTCACTCATCTAGCAGTTTACCTTTTCTAAGCAGACACACAACACCTCTATGAGACCATAGTAATTTCGGTTCAGGGATAGACATAGTTGAGTATCATCTGCGTTGCTCTGATAATCAACCTTACTGCTCTGTAGAATTTGTCCTATAGGCTGAACCCAAGGGGTCTGGAAACAGAGCCCCGATGAACCCCACAGGACATTGTTAACTGTCAAATTCAAAGCAGTTTTCAATACTTACAAAAAACTACAGGACTTAAGCCATTGTAATACTTTTCCATTTAGTCCAACACACATTTGCAATATTTATAACAAAGTGTTATAGTCCACAGTGTCTGTTTCTGTGTTGTGATGAGAACAAAAAACCATTAGGCGATGAAAAAGAATTTGACACAATGGTGCCACGGTGTTAGTAATGGTAGGAGGTCAGGAAAGTGTTCTGCTGTGGAGAAAATAATATGCCTTCTCTCTGTGGTGTACAGAGTGGCAGAGTTATTTGTCTGTGTATATTAACCAAACAAGGCTAAAGAATGCCGAGAGAAACAATGGCTGAACTGGAAGGTGACTTAGATGTTGCTGCCTGAGTGATGCCACCATTGCAGATCCTCTCTACTGGCTCTGGCAAAGACGCGGTGCTTCCTCCTCCTGGTGTTCTGTCACAGTCTGATTGTCCAATTGGCATCCCTCCATGCACCATAGCACATCCAGCTGAGACCTCAGAGGAATAATTCTGCAGCAAAAAGCACCGAAGCCATCCACTGCCAAAAAACAACAGTGTCACAGAAATGATTATCCTATTCTCTAACTGTGATGATATCACTATGTAGTATGTACACTCATACACTCATTCTTCATTCTTCCACATTTGTGTTGTCCTTTATCTTCACAAATCCAACCCAGATTTGGGAGAAAATATACTTCATGAAATACAACAAAACAAAAACACAAGTGTATGATGATGATGATGTATGAAGGTGTGGGATAAGAAAGAAAAGTGAAAAGATTAGGTGACCAAGACTAATGTCTATTGTCTTAAGCATGTTTTAGATGTTTCCCTCTTCAAATGATTAACTCACCATCAAGCTCTGCAGAAGCCTGTTAACAATCCAGGTCATTTCAATCAGGTGTGTTGGAAGAGGGAAACATCTAAAACATGCTGGATTGGGGCTCTTGAGGACCAGAATTGGGCACCGCTGTCTTAAGACATTGTGTCAACAAAGCTGAAGCATTAGAGTGGTTTTAGAGGCAGTAGATTGACATAGCTCAGTTGGGTATATTCAGTGTTGTGCCTGAATGAATGCTAATGAACATGTTGGGCAAATATAAACTGAACGTACAATATTTCTGCCTGATGAACGTCATTGTAAGTGCGTTTATTCTGGGGGAAAACGGGCTAGAACACTCTGTAAAACGACTTTAATTATGAGAGGGGTTTCCAAACCTCAAGGGCTGGTAGTCCACCAGGTTTTCAATGTGTCCCAGCTCAAAAACAGACGACAGGCTCGTTAACAGATTTTCTGCAAAGGTGCTTCAGGATATTACGGCATCTTCATATGATCACTTGAAAGGTCAGTGATGATCCAGATGGGAAAAAATGTTAAGTTTTTGTGTAAACTTCACTCGCTGTTTTTAAGATAACTGCGCACATCAACAACAACAGCAAACCTTACAACAACATTCCGTCCACAGTATATTCTAAAAAACGGGGGTGAAGCTTGCTCTTAAATGGTATTTTTATTGAGAATATATATATATATATATATATACTGGTTCTCAAACTTGTTTGGCTCAAGTACCCCCTTACTATTATTTCTGAATCCTTGTACCCCCTTTTTCTGTTTACAATATTTTGCTTAAAATACTTTTAATAAACCAACTATAAAGCATTATGATGGAACGAAGGAGTGATAAACATGTTAAACAATCTCATTTTGTAAATAAGTGAAATGAAACTGATATGGTCAGCCTCACTAGCGTATACGAATAAATTAATTAATGACTTCACCTGTCTGCGCATAAGGAGTCACAGGCTTCATCAGCTGACTGTAGGTCAGTCCATCATGTATAAATCTAAATCTTTCCTAAAGGATGTCATCAGTAAATTAAAGGATTGCATTCATCCATTAATAATCGTTCTTTCCTAAACGCAGCTATCAGATCTGCATCTACCAGGATCTTCTAACAATGGGCAGGTTGAGTCTATGAAAACTGATTGGTCAGAAGGCGGGGCATTAGTACTCGCTAAGATCCGAGCCAGAGCAAAACCTGCTCCGGACCAGGTTAGTCATTCAGCCTAAGTTACCATGGTGATTTAGCTCCTAAAGACATGAGCGAGTTACGTAGGACAGAACACACTGATTAAATCCCGAAAGTTAGCGAGATAAAAGGTAATCTCGTTTTGTAGAATACACCCTTTAAGTTGACTTGTCTTCATCTTAGGTTGGACTAAAACAAAACCTTGATTTGAGAACAATTTAAATTATTAGTTTAATGTCAATTAAATCAATTGTGTTATTCTAATTTATTAACTCAATCCTAATTAGAGAACTTAACTCAATTGCAAAAATTTGATTAAGTTGGTCCAGCTTTTTTCTTTTTTCACTGGAGCATATTGTCCTTCTTCGGAATCTCTTTTGTGTGCAACCTTTTTTTGATAATAGAAAAATAAAACAGTGAATGGTTTTATGCGTAAGGCATTTAACAGATCGACCAAACTAAAGTGACTTTAAAAAAATGGACATAATAAAAAAAAAAAAACAACGGAACATCACAGCAGTACTTCAAAGCCCAGCGGGTAATGCTTTTTTCAGCAGGCTTTGAGTTACAGTAAGAAGTGCTGAAAAATTGCAAAATATTCTCTCATCCTCTCTAAGGTTCATTGTAAATGACTTAATGCCTCATATCGCACACAGCACCAGACCAGCAGCTTCTCTGTTCACCACAAACACATGCATGCATGCACACAAACAGTCAGGCATTGGCAGATATTCAAAACTTGAGTAAATTGTGAAAATGTGCCAAATGTGCTTCTCAAGTAGTTCCAAATACTGTAAATAGAAATGACAAAGATTTGCAATTTTCTGACTATGAAAGGCCTAAATATTCAAATTTCTCCACGTTTGTTTTAAAGCTGCTACCCCTGATCATTTAAATTCTATATTGTCCTAGTGTATGCCTCATATATCAGAGATCAATTAATCAAACTACATTTACTCCAAAACGAAAGATAAAAATATTTTAATTACCGTTTGAAAGTTTGTTTTCATTTCCACAATAAACGGTCAATTTTTTGGAAAGTTCAAAGAATTGAATTTGAATTTTATTTCGGTGGTCTTCACAAACAAAAAAAAAGTACAGAACAAACACTCAATTGTCCAATTCATCCTCCAAAAGGGTGTAGGTTGAAGCAAAGCTTATATATACTGTACGTACCCCATCACAACAAAACAAAACAAGGTTCTCTACATAATATTACCACACACAAAATATATATAACTTATATTACTATTTTCACAATATACATTCAATATACAATATATTCTGCACAAGTTTTATATATACAGTTTATACACTCTTATCAAACATATATACATACGTACACACATACATACATAATTTCATCAATTAAATTCACAATGGCAAATTAACAACAGTCTTTTATTATGTTTAAGTATTTTAATATTTTTTATACCATGATATACATATTATATATTATTTCTGTCCTAGGTAAAATTGTTGCTCTTCTTTACTTAAACTTACTAACTATATATGATTTGTGGGATGTAGAGTAACGACGATAAGTGCATAGAAGTGTTTTTACTTGATTTTTAATGAAACTTTGAACAAAAGAGAATAACTGTCCTCCTTATCTGGCAAAAAAAAACAAAAAAAAAACAAAAACAAATCACAGTAAGAATTAAATAAAAACACTTCCATCCATCTGTTTACAGGACTACACATTCCATAACAGAAATGCTTAAAATGTCAACAAATGGACTGTTTATGGTGGTAATTTTGACCATTTCTGTTCTTTTTGGTTCATTCCAAAGAAAGGAAATAGGATGTTTGACTCATTGAATGATTAGGCATACGCTAAAAATATCAGCTTTAACACCCACCATTACATTTATACATTAGGGTCACAAACTATGTGACACAACAATGTAAATACAATCTATTGTGGTTTTTATTTTTATTTTTTTACTTCTCTGGATGTAAATAATGAAAAATAAATAAAGAAATAAAAGAAGGTCAATTGGTGCCTTTTCCCCTGCAATCATTCTGTTAATGATTGACAATTAGGATACATGTATATACTGTATACATCTTTAAAAAATAGAACGTGGTTATTGGGTGAGCAGAATATGGTCATCAGAATAAAGGTAATGCATCAAGTTCCATTAAGACAACCTGTAATTCCAATGATAGAATGTGACTTTAATTTCTACACTGGAATCCTTTTGTATATGTAATACAGTTTATGACAAGAAAAGCAAAAAAAAAAAAACACAAATCATTTTTAAACAAACATAAACAGTTATGTGTAGTTCAATACTATTATGAAATTACCCTGAATTATGAAATGACCACGCTCATTACTTCATAACTATAGCTGGCTGTGTCAAGAAATGCTAGATTTTCCTTTGAGAAACAGAGTTGTAAATTCAAGCTCAGATTTTCTGAGTTCAGGTTGAATGTTCTTTCGGATTGTGTGTTGGTTTTTTGGTTTAAATCCCAAAAGGGTATCCAGAGGGAAAAGTCTATCATCTCATACATTTCTTTTTGGGATATTTTTCAGTGCATTTTCTGGATATTTCAGTGCATTTCTAAAATGTATAGGGCCAGATTCACCAAGATCTGAAATAAAGGGTTTTAATTCAGTTGCTTCCCTTAAATCCTTTAGTGACGCAGTTTCCTCACCTGCTGCGCAGATTTCACTAAGATTGCAGCAATCATTAGTGCACAAGCAAAACTGGTGCAGACCGCCCCCTATTTAAATGAGCGTTTTGCTTGTTTAATGTGGAGACGTCATTGCGCACAAGCACCCTGACATTTGAGGAAGTTAAATTTGAGACAGATGGACTTCTCTGTCAACTGCACAAACATTCATTAATGTAGAAAACTAAATAAACAAATAAAAAAGGGTTTATTTTTGTTTTTGTTTATATAGTTATTTAATTATTTTTAAACCACTTTAAAACCTAATGATATTTTTCCCCTCTCATTTGATGTGTCCTCCGTTCGGTCCTGAAACTTTGTTTTGATCAGTGCATGCAAAATAGGCAGATTAGGACAGAAACCGTCCTATTGATCTACCATTGATCTGAGTTAATGCAGCTACACAGTCTGTCAATCAGTCTGCATTCTTTGAAGATGAAGTACTGACCATCATCCAGTGCAGGTCTCAGCAGTGCTGTGTCATGCACACTCTCATATGTCACCATCAGTGATCATGCCTAAATTACGCATTTGATCTGCTGATTCTGGCCTGACATCAACGCGACACGAGACTTTGACGGTAAAAAAAAAAAAATGGACTGTAAGGAGATCAGTGGGGCAGTGAGTCCAAAGTGATATTGATCCATGGTCATATCCATCTCCGCGCACAGCAAACCTCTCTCTCTCTCTCTCTCTCTCTCTCTGTCTCTCACACGCGCACACACACGTACTGGAGCCTTTTTTTCCATCGCTGTCCACATTTACGGTAGCGATGATCTGTGCGTTGTGTATTTGCACCTCCTTCAGTTGTGGTATTTTCTGGTACTAAAACCATCATCGCAAACAGTTCCAGATTTCATGAATTGCTTGCATTGCGTCCCCTGTATTAATTTATTTGCATTCACTTCTCCCATATTTTTGCTCCCCCTGGGAGATCCACCTACTATATTCATCAGAGGGAAACACGCTAAATGGAAAGAAGAAGTGCAGCGGCGGCACGCACATGATTCCTTGAGCTTTGTACTCCTTATTAGCGCGTGGAGTGACATTTGTACACGTTTTAATACCCCTCAACCTTTTGTGAATTCGACCCATAGTGTGAAATCATCAACTTTAACATTTAGCAATTGTTTAAACCACAAAAGTAAGTAGAAATGTATTTGCTCTTTGTATCTCTTATCACACAGTCAAGCCTGGTTTAGATAAGTTTGATTCTGACTTGTCTGCATTTATTTTTGTGAGCAGCATTTGCAGAAAAACATGGAATTTCTTTGTGTCTGATGTTTTATACACACACACACACACACACACACACACACACACACACACACACACACACACACACACACACACACACACACACACACACACACACACACACACACACACACACACTTATGAACAGTTGAGACACAGCATGAAACTGAAGAAATGAAAAACCTTCACTTTACAACCTGATGAGGCAATGGATGGAAGCTCACTTGGAGCAGAATAGCAGAAAGGAACCAAATCAGAATAAAAACAGCACGATAGGAAGCCTTTAATAGAAAGATACAATACATCCTGAGGCAGCTTCACAATTAGGCAATCCTGCACTGAATGTCGTTATTGCGAAGTAGAAATTGAGGTTGTTTCTGGAAAAACAACATGCAGGGCTCTGCAGATTATGAATTATTTACCCCACTTTAAATTTGCGGTGTTGAAATACAGCAGCCTCAGAGCTGATGAATCTCCAATTTCTTTTTTTAAGGAATTCTTTTAGAGTTCTCCTTTATAGTCTCTCTTTAGATATATTACACCCATAATCCAGCTCCTGAATGTACAGGCTGAAAAAGAGCCCCTCAGTGAAGTTAATAAGAGGAGAAAAATGGCAACAAACAGATTTTTCACAGCTCTGTATGTCTCAAGGTATTTTATACACCATTTCCTGATGGCTGAAGCAGCTTTATTCTTTACATTGGAGCTTTCCTAATGTTGCCCACAGGCCACATGCAGCTCAGCATTAAACCGAGCCAGCTCAACTCAGGTCCATCAAATGAGCAGAGGAAAAAAATAACTTTAAAGGATTGCTCAGAAGTTTGTCGAAGAAATTTCCTCACAACTCACACAAATTGTGATGGATCCAGAAAGATCATTTTTAAACTCTGAAACGTTATTATAGTTTACTGAGACAATATTGGTTTTATCAAGGAGAGATGATTTTGCATTCACTAGTAATAACACATTAAAAGGACACAGCATGGAAATCACAGCATTTAAAACAGTTTGTGACGGATGCAATGAGATGATTTGTTGAATTTTGCGCTATATAAATAAAGTTGAATTGAAAATAAATTTGTATTATTATTTTTGCTAAATGGTTTAAAACATGTTAACTTACAAAGTAACTAAACTCATTTTCTCCTGACCTGCCACTAGGAGGGAAATTCAAAAAATGCCTTGATTATGGGCGGGGCTCCTAGAGCAGCTAAGACACGCCCAGTCTATACTATAACATCCCCAATGAACAATCTATGCTATGTTAACTAATGACTCATTACCTATTATACCTCTCTATTTACTCTTCTCTCAATCCAACCTACTCACCACAGATTGTGGAGCCCACAGGTGCTAGTTTTTATAAAAGGGGCGGGGCTAACAGTGTTTGTTTGTGATACAAGATGGTCCCAAAATGTCACATGATCTCAGCCAATAGCAAAAATCAACTGAAATAGCCAGGTTTCAACCCATAGAGTGCAGTCACTCTGACATTTTACAACTAAATATGCAAGGATCTAACAATAGCACTAAATTACTCGCCGAGTGACAGGAACCCTTTGTGGTTTAGGGTGGGATATCTGGGTGTGACGAAGGCAGAAGCGCCGAAGCAAAACTGGCGCATGCGCAGCTGCGGGGAGAGAAACTAGCTGGGCTACCGCTACTATCATAGCTCCGAATCAAAACAGAAAGATGTTGACACAGGAGGATGGTTAATGCCCTTAACTCGCATACTCGCGTTGGAAAAAACGGCAAAAGTCACTCAACGACATAATGACCACAGCATTACTATCCCAAAAGAAAGTTTTCAACAGCGGAGCCTTGTTGTTGTTGTAACAGGGTCTCTGCGGCGCATGCCGATGACGACATCATCATTTGTTACCGTGTGATTGGCTACAACAAATCATGGTGGACAGGTGCCTCGCCCAATCAGCTTCTAGCATTCTGTTCATGTCCCTCCCTGGTTCCGAAAGGATTCGCCAGACACGGACCCAGGTTGACGTGGAGAACTCGAGTTAGATTAATCTGGCTCTTGCCAGGTTAATTGTTTGCCAGCCATTTCCTGACTGGGTCTACATTGACTCGGGAGTCCAATATATAAAGCACACATTTGCACTGACAATATTCTCTGTGTTGTACAGCTTGATCTAATCCACCTATTATTGTATCTGTTTTTGATTCATTTTTGTTCTGGTTTTTGATGAAAGGAGGCTAAGTCAAAGATAAGGAGGCAGGTTTGAAGATCAGCACAGGTGGATTTATTTGAATACTTGCACCGCAGTTACAGACATAACACAAGCAAGTTGGCTGAGGACCCGTTTGAGGCCACGCACACTCTGCCCTACCCTTCCCTGCCTTGGTCTCTGATTATACAGTAGGAGATTTAGGCTTACACTGTCAAATTCTGTGTAATATCTACGGCCTTGTCTCTATGCTGTCTGAACATAGAATTTAGTGAAGGACAAAGATGACAAAAAGACACAGAAAAAATATTAGATATTCATTACAGGTGGCGACCGTGGCTCAGGTGGTAGAGGGTCGTCTTCTGATCGAGAGGTTGGGGGTTCGATCCCAGTACCTGACTATGTGTCGAAGTGTCCTTGGGCAAGACACTGAACCCTAAGTTGCTCCCAGTGGTCGACTAGCGCCTTGCATGGCAGTCCTGTCCCATTGGTGTGTGAATGTGAGAGTGATTGGGTGAATGAGCTGATATGAGCTTTGAGACTGCTTCAGTGTGGCGATAAAGCGCTATATAAAATCAAGTCCATTTACCAAAATCAAGTCCATTTACAGGTTCAAAGCTTGAAACGAAAGATCAATCTGAACCCAGATATATTTCTTTGTTATACTTAGTTTATTTTTAGTGGCAAAATTTCAGGGCTCATTGATATATTTTAACACCCCTTTTCCAACCTTTTACACTTAATCAGACCATCCTGCCCAGTTACTCCAGCTTTTGGTCTGCTCAGCAGCTCATTAGCTGTTTGCTTTTGGCATTTTTGTAATAATTTTTAGTTCAGTAATAACTGTTGGTCAGAATGCTGTGTACATTTTAGACTGGATTTAGCATGAAGTGATAAAATAATTACATATATTACATATTTCATTTAAAATGAAACATGGTAATGTCAATGTGTTTGACCCCTAGCACCATGCGACTTCTGAATGGCTGTTTACTCACATCTATTCACTTTGTCCAAAAAAAAACCCACTTCTGACCTTAGTTATTGAGGCAAACTGAACTGCAAACTACCAAATAACTTCTTTATGTATTTACTATCAATATAAGGCCAATTGTGTTGTTGTTTATTAAAGTTAGCACTGGTGTTTAACTTATGAGATATTTAGGGTTCCTTTTGACACAATTAGATTTATTCTCCAAGAACAAGACTTTCTGTCATTGCACAAAAATTAAATTATTTACTGTTATAAATGTATATCTATTGCGAGTTTTGTATAAAAATTGTAGAAATGATAGGTGGCCTGTTTGATCAAACGTCTGTATTTTACAGTGTAAAAACCATTAGTCATTGGCGAAGCTTTTAGGATCAATTGCTAATCTTCATGAATTTGTCTCAACATCCTGACATCAGGGTGAGGTGACCCTGTTTTGTCACAGAGATGTCAAAAACCCAAAGTGCAGACACAATTGGGAACGCAGGAGCAGTGTTGCTACTTCATTTCACTGGAGCAGAATACACACGCACGCTGATTTGCTTGTTGCTAGACATGGTGACAGGGTACAGATTTAAACATGACTCAGAAGTGCAGGCACAGCGCTGTGACAAAGAATAACAAATGTAAATTTTGAAACCCAGCAGGGTCTCATCAGACAAATGGATAGAGAAGAGCTGATTAGCAAATTAGGAGCAGGTGAGGCCAGAACCTATTGTAGGTAGAGGAAGATACTGAATTAAATACTAAATGTGATGCTGTCACGCCTGAAATAATTTGAATTGATTATGAGTGTCCTTTCTGATTCTTACAAATTTCGGTCCATAGATTTTAGTAAATGGATGGATGAATGGTGATGAATAGTGTTAGATTGTTAGAATATTGAGTGTGTACATATATATATATATATAGGGTTAGCGTTATATATAACCGACCTTACCTTGTCCTTTTGTTATGTTGTCTTTTGGTTATATTCGTAGCTGTATAATGTTTCACTTTTGTAATAAATTGTCCAAATTGAATTGCTTGGTTTTGTCTTAAAGGGGGGTATCATGTTTTTTTCAGGCACTTAGTACAATTCTATAGCATATTCAAATAACTATGCTACTCAAAATTGTTTGGAAAATGCAGCAAATAGCAACACTGTTCATGATGCTTCAATATCGCCTCTGTGTCTTTAAAAAACTCCTCGCCTATCTGACACGCCCCTGAACACTCCCCCTTCAGTACGTCATCCCAAAATGCAAAAAATGCTGTTTACTGCTGTTTTTCTGTGCACTGTATTTGGCTAATTTTTTACATTTTTACATCGCTACAATACATTAGAACGGTTATCAAAGTGAGGAATGCTAACGTACTGAGGGATTTTTAGGGACATTATGTCCCAGTCCTGACTCCTGAGTATCACATGAGAAGTGTAATATTCCATTGTTCCTTGAAGTTGGTACTGAGGCTTCCTCGAGCCTGCAAATTGGCAGCATGGAGGGCAGCATGCTTTCCTCAGCACAGGATTTTTTCAATTCTTTTCGCGCCCACACACGCACACAGCACACTCACCCTTACCCATGCTCCTGGCTCTGAAGAAGTAGTCATCTTTAATGTTCTTTTTGATTTTAAATGTTTTCTGTTGCACTTTTTGATCATATAAAACACATTGAGTTGCCTTTTGTATGAAATGCGCTATACAAATACACTTGCCTTGTCTTGCCTTACCTTAGAGTAGGCATTGCATAGTTTTTTAGTGTCAGTGTACTTATTAATCCACTTTCAGAGTAGACCTATCGACACGCAGCTCTCTCTCAGCTGTTTGCTGTGACTGCAGCTGTTTTAATAAAGCGAGGGGTGCAAGTTTTTTTTTTTTTTTTTTCATACCTAAATGAGTACAGACAACATAAGTCAGGGGTTTCTTACAAAAGTAAATAAAATCTGCAGAGGTGGGTGCTGTGGGCTTGACTGCTAATGACTTCCACTAAAACATGAATTGGAATAAAGAATGATACTATAAATATTAATTTATTAATTAATATTAATATTAGCTGTTTATTGGAAGATAGCCTTGCAATAACTTTGTATATGCTTAGTCACTATAATTGACTTTACTACTTTGCCATTGACTTGCTTGGTTTGAAATTATTATTATTATTATTATTATTATTATTATTATTATTATAGAAAACACAATAAAAACAATCTAAACTCTAAATTAGGGTATTGCATTTGACATTAAAATGAAGAAGTAATGTTATACATAAAAATGTAAAAACATAAAATTTCAGTCATAGAAACAGTATGCATAATATATATGTTGTAGCAATAAATAACTAAGTAATTATTATTAGTGTTGTTTTCATTTATTATTATTACCTTCGTCAAGCGTGCGGAGGGTTGTTGTTTACACTGTGTTTATCTGTCTGCCTGTCTGTCCGTCTGTCTGTTAGCAAGATAACTTAAGGTTATTAATGGATTTGGATGAAATTTTTAGGAAATGTTGATAATGGAACAAGGAGCAGGTGATTAAATCTGGGTGATGTTCTGGATGACCAAAAATGAGAAAATACCAAAAAATAGGAAAATAGGAGCTGTGCCTGAGCCTGCACCTTTAAGCGCAGTGGCTTATGGGTAATGTAGTAGTGGTAGGGAAGTGCATCGTGTGTATGTCCCGCCCGGTATTCGTGCTCTATTTGGCAGAGATCTGCGCTCTCTGAGTGCTCTAGTTATTATTGTTTCTTTTAATTTACTTTTATATGTCATTCTTTGCCTTTCTAATTACTCCTCGGGTATTAATGAAATTTTTTTTTCTCATTCTGATTGTGATTCTGATTAAGTATTGCAACTACAAATAACTGTTGCTTTACCTGTCAAAAAGAAAAGAATGCTAACCTGTATTTTATTACACATCAACAAATGTCACCTTTCAGTCAGAAGATAATTCAGTTAATCTTCTTTGTCGCTCTGGTCAGGATGTAAATGCTCCCAGGGTTCAATGGAAATAAAACTGATTTGATGAGGGAGTAGACTGGACTTACTGCCTCACTGGCTTACAAAATAACAGCGACGAGAAAAGCTAAAGCAACAAAAAAATTCTCATTACAGAAAAGTTACAGATAAAGTGAATTTTCCCCAGTTTATTGTAGAGACGTTATGTTTCCTCTGAGAATAAAATTGGTAAATGGACCTCACTTATCCAGTTCTTTACCGCCTGTGTTTTCCCAAATGCACTTTACACACACTTTCACAAACTATCAGCGACAGAGTTTCTATGCAATGCACCAGCCCTCGATTGGAAAGAAAATAAGGGTTTAGTGTTTTGTCAAAGGAACATCTAATGTTCAAACATGTACAGCCTGGGATTGAATACTCAACCTTTTGAGTTTTAGAAAATATCGTAGTGAATAGTAATATTAATACAAAATAGATAGAAAAATGCAAAAGCAATAAGGAAATAATAATAGATAATTGAATGAATAAGTTGACAAAAATGTTTTAAAATAAGATTAAGGGGGAAATTTAAAGAACTAAAAAAAAAAATGGGCTAAATCTTGTGTAAATAGCTTTAATTTGCTTTTTCTTTACCTGCTGTGGCTCCTCTATTAGAAATACAGCACAAATCAATGTGTATACAGGCTAGTCTCCTTGCAGTAGCAAATGCCATTATTATTATTATTATTATTATTATTATTATTATTATTATTATTATTATTATTATTATTATTATTATTATTATTATTATTCATAATAATCTATAATTTATTTATTTAATGACGTATACTACAAAATGAATAAAAATTAAAGTGCTATAATATTATCCCCCCCCTCCCTACAGACACACACACACATTTATTATACTTTTTCCACCTCTTTCTACTGAAAAACCATAAAAAAACAGGCACATTAGCAAAGGTCAGAAACTGTCCTATGACATTTTGCAACCAGTGAACATGGGCTTGATCGCCCATGTCAGAGTTGTGGTCAATATGGTGCTGAGTCGCATAATATATACTGTATACAGTAATTTGTCATTGTAGCTCAAACACAATTTACACTGCTTTTTCATTAGGTGGTAGTGATATAAACTCTAAATGTATTTAATTTTTTCATCAATTATTTTGATATCCAAAGTGTTCACTCATGCATTAAACATGTTGTTTTGATTGCCTTTTGTTTCCCCTGTGTATTCTCCTTACAATAGTCACTGCAGCCTTCACTTTGCTTAAAGTTGTGACAGTTACCACCTGCCTGTTGAACGTGCTAAATCTATACACAATAAACATGGCACAGCAAACAGTTTAAGGTTTGATAAATAGAATGGTGCATGTTTCATTATTGTATTTGTATTTTCCCTTCCAAATGTTTAGTGCCCAACAGCTGATCTGCTTACATTACATACACTTCATTAGAGGCAACCACGCTAAATGGATTGTGCGTGTTAAATCCGAATTGCATGGGTTTAGTAGATGCCCTGCAAGATCTATCATCATTCTGCCCAAAACGTCTAAAAATGGTGGGAAGAACAAGATAATAAAAGCAGCCATGACCATGAAACCACATAAACACTGTTACAATCTGTATTAAAACAGTATTAGGTGCCATTTTCAAGTTGCATTAGAAATAAACTTCTATGACAAGACAAATAATTCTTTATTCATCCCCACACATAAAAACAAAAGTTTGCAAAACACAAGTGCTTCGTCTGTGTGGAGTAAAGCTCTGACAAATTATTTGGAGTCATGCAGTTATTGTTAAAGTTATCTTTAATGGTTGTGTTCTTCCTGCTGTGAGAAGCTAAACTGTCTGATTTAAAAAAAAAAAGAAAACAATGAATATCATTATTTTGGCTGCTGCTGTAATCATGTTGCTGTAATGAGTCCTCCTCATATAGTTTGAAAAGAGACGGTAAACATGCTCGTACACAGAGAAACTTTGATCTGCTTTTGTCTGTAAAAAAACCCCCAAAAAAGTATGATATTATTAGCATCCCACCAATAAGTTTTTGTAAGAAACACAATTTAACCAATATAAAACAGACAAAAAAGAAAAGAAAGGCCGACACCTTATTATGACACACTGTTAAGTTACGAAGTTAAAAATAAGTAAAAAATATTGTGAACATAAAGGAACCACTGGAATCATTTTGTGTATTTTTGCTGTTGTTTGGTTATTTTGCTGGAATTATGTGTATTATTGTTCTTGTTTTGTACGTAAGTCATTTTTGTATATTCCTGTTGTCCTTTTGTGTCTTTTTCTGTATTTTTTTTGTAGTTTTTGTAGTCATTTTGTGTATTTTTCTGTATTTCTATGCTTTTACTTTGGTGAGAGCAAAAAGTTCAGACAAGGGCTGCATATGGCCAATGTGCCACCTGTTGCCCATGTGTCTGTTCCGTACGTAGCTTTTTGCATTTCAAAGCAGTTAAAACTAGCTAAGTTGAATTGATGGACCATAGCCCACTCATGATACACAAATGGCCTGCATTTGGCCCGATTGCCACCAATTGAAGAGCCCTGATGTTGTGTATTTAAGAATATCAATAACCCTAGAAACAAGCAGATGGATCATTGACCAATTAATAAAAAGTGCCAATGATATTGAATGTTCTTCGTATTTATTTATTTATTTAATGTAATTTATTTTAAAATACAAAAAGCTTCAAATATTGCTGTGTGTGAACAAAACCACAGGACACATAAACATCCCTCTGTTTGTTGGCCTTGAGTTTAAATGAGTTTGTTGCTTGTGTGCATATGTTTGCTAGGCAATCTCATTACTTTAAAGTGACCCTGGGTTAAAGTGTATCCTTTTTTTTTCCCCATTCAATTTACAGTACTTGTATTTTCTATTTTGTATTCATTCCCTTTGACATGAATAAGTGGGAATATGCTTTAGCTTCCTTCATTCTCTTTTCTGAGTTCAGCTTCTTCCCAACTTCAGATCGCAAAATTTTAGCGTGAGCATAAATACCAGAGCAATAAGTAGAATATTCTCAAGAGATATTAAAATATTTAATACTTGCAGAGCCAAGTTAAAAAAAAAAAAAAAAAAAAAAAAAAATGAAATTAATTAAGATCAGACTCATTTAACCTTGACTAAATGGGGGGTTGGTGGCATTGATGAGCTGACATCCAGAGCTGGTGACCAGAAAGTAAAATAAAGAGGAAAAACTCAGTTAATGATTTTTTTTTTTTTTTTTTTGTTAAGCAAAAGCAAGAGTGAAGGACAGCCACAGAAATATCTTCATAAAAGAAAAGCATGAAGAGTAAAATAACAGTATCCTCATTTGATCCGCCTAATTTCTGGCAGCTTCAAACAATCTAAGTGTTTCAAAAGCTGGTGCTTAAAAGACTCCATCTGTAGAACTGACGCAAAGGATCATCAGGATGGCACTGTAAAGCCTGCGTAATTACATCTAACTGATAGTGACAAATTGGCTGGAGTTTCTGAGAGGAAACAAATGGGAGAGGACATTGTGAATACAGCCTGCAAGATCACCCACAGATGGGTGCATTAAAACGGAGCTGTCAGTGCCTTCATTTGTGCACATTCAGTTTGAGTCATTAGGCTTCTATTAAAAACCCACCAGACTTCCGAGCAGTTTCCATTGGCTTAAACTCTACTCTATTAGGATTGGGCTAATAATCATATATTCTCAGAACAAAAACTTTAAAGGGGATTTCATTAGTCGTACGGTGCTGTAAGGGAAAACTTGGCTGAGATTTGGAAAAATAAAACTTTGAATGAGATCATCTTCCAATCACTTAAGCAAAGTGCCAATAGCCAAGAAACTATCACAGAATGAATAAATGAATGAATAAAAAAGTAAAAAAAAAACCCTGAAAACTAAACCATCCCATCTCACAAATAAATAAAACACACTTTGTGTCGGAACAAACAGGCAGGTGTTAAAACACCCTGAGAAAAAGAAAAACATCATTTCTCTAGGGCTGTACTGAGGTATTTCAGGTAGCAACTGATAGACTGTAAATTAGTTCATAAGCTTTTATTTTGTTTGAATATGCTTACATTGAAATTGAAATTTTGAAGGACATTATGTCGTAGTACGCCTTATTTCCTGTCTTGACGGAAGTGACGAAAAATACAAGGAAGTG
This sequence comes from Gouania willdenowi, assembly GCF_900634775.1. Classification (NCBI taxonomy): domain Eukaryota; kingdom Metazoa; phylum Chordata; class Actinopteri; order Blenniiformes; family Gobiesocidae; genus Gouania; species Gouania willdenowi. Next base: position 17,408,636 of record NC_041055.1, read on the forward strand.
AATGGGTAACAGTGCTCTGCATGTGTGCAGAGAAAAACCTTGTTTGAGAGTTGATAAACACAGCTAAAGGTAAAGCTAACTTGTACAGATGACATCTGGTTGATGAGGGAACATGGTTTGTGCTTGACTTAATGTTTTATGGTAGTTTTTGTGTTATATTTAAGAAAGCGTCTATTTGTACGTTTGCTGTATGGACAACCCCCGGTGCTATTGGTACGGTAACCAAAGTACAATTATGTAACGTCTTAGGGTTAGGGTTAGGTTATAACCCAATATCGCAACAATTTTTAGGGTTAGGGTTAGGGTAAGGTTTAGTCTTAGTCACGTGACCTAAACTGGCCAAATAGGGGCTCTGCGTACGGATATGTTGATATATTGATGTGGCAACCGTGTTAAAATGCACTGAAGTTAAAGATTATTTAAAGCATTTAGGAAAGACTTGTAAATAAGTGAATCCATTGTATTTAATAAGCTGTTTATAATGCAAAATGTTTCATACTGTAAGAGTAATTGTATTTGTATTGTTTTTTTTTTTTTTTTTGGATAGCTCTTCAAATAAAAGAAAGCCAGACCATCAATTAACCCACGGACGTTACATAGATAACATTGGTAACTTTATTATAGGGAAACTAACACTTTGTCTTTTGTAGTACACACAGAATATGTATGAAAGCACACACATTAAGCATTGGGTTAGTTCAGGCAAGCCGCGGAACAATGTAACTCTACGATAAACACTGGATTAATAGCATCCACACACTGTTGTGTGGTGTACTGTCGTGCGTTGTCTGCTCTACAGCAGTCAATAGGCTTAATGACCAACCAGATACACACTGGGTATTTTTATTTGTTACTGCTGTTCTCCATTTGATGGTGAGAGCAATCATTTCAGTGAGTCATTGCATTTAGACTCCTAAATGTTTTTAATCACGTCTGTTTATTTGAAATGATATTACTGTTCTCTGTAAAAACCAAGACAATTAAAATTGATAAAAAAGCCCAGAGGATGATTGATCAGCGAAAAGAACATTATATTGTCCATTATATGTCTCCCAGCCAATATCAAGACACACACTGAGGCTGCAATTTATATGCTCCTGCTGCCAACCTGTGCTTTTGATCGTAAGACGGTTTTACACTTCCCCTTGAAAACATCTGACAACTATTGTTGCTCGGGGTTTAATGAACAGCTTGGTCTTGTTGACACACTGCAATGTCACCCATTAGATTCTTCTTCAGACAAAACGGCCACACTTTACACACCGTTACAGTTTCAATCTACCAGCAAAAACTAAAGACTCAAGAGAAGAGCACTGCTATTTATTTCATCGTGAAGAGATAAAACTCTATCTCCAAAACATCTATACATTAACTTCAGCTCATTTAGATATATTTAACTTTTATTTTGAAGAGGAACAACATTAAAATCCTACAGAACCTGCTCTACAGTTTTAAGAAACCGAATGTATAGATTTATGTGCCAGGAGGCGGTGTAATCATGGTGTTAGCTAACTCTGTACAGAGTTCTGTCAGATTTTTTCCAGACTGTGAAACTATTGGCGAACTGGCCTGTATCCTCTTTTTTACAATGCTGTTTACTGTGTTGTTGTTGCTTTTTTATATTCTTACTGTATATGGATCCCCCCTGGGTCTGAAGTTTATTTTATTATTATTTTTACTGCATGTTGTCCTTTTTTTTTTTGGCCAGCACAATTTATGCTGACATTTTTAAATCTACTATTGTCAAACTGAATTTAGTGTATATATATATAAAAAAAATCACCAACTTTTTTCTAAGGAAATAAGTCAAATTAAAAAAAAATATATATAAATAAAAAAAATGTACTACTTAAAGAGTAACTAAACCCCAAAACCACTTTTCTGCTGAATAGTACAGACTGGGTGTGTCTTAACTGCTCCAGGAGCTCCGCCCATAATTTCCCCCTAGGGGCAGGTCAGGAGAAAAAAATCACTTTATAATGGTTTTGCTACAGTCATATACATCCCTTTAGCCTCATTCAGAGGGACAAAGTTGAAAAAGTTCTGTTTCCTCCCTCCCTTGTTATTCCACATTTTGTAAAAAGTCACACAGCGAAAACTCCTCCTCCTCCTGACAATCCTGGCTCCTCCTACCCTATATAAGAATGTGAGCTCCTCCCTCTCAAACTATCTCACAACTAAAAACAAACACTATTTTATTATAGAATATATATTATACTTTATTGTTATATACAGTATGTAAAGCTACATACACAAAATGTGTTCTATGCATTTAAGCCCTCCATGAGGAGCAGTGGGCAGCAACAGTGTCAACCCAGACAAGTTCCATTTTTAGTACCGTTAAGATTGCCTTTGACTTGATCTGACGTGTTTGTGACACGTTGTGATGCAGCGGTTGAACAAAGAAATTGATTATCACCCAAAATGCACTATTCCTGTAGTTAGCAGAGATGAGGAGGAGAAGAAAGTGACTTCAGGATTCTGAGGCATGCAAGAAAGATTGTGGCTGACTCCTCCCACCCCGGTCATAAACTGTTTCAATCTCTCCCTTCTGTAAGGAGGTTTCGGTCCCCCCGCCCCCCACCACCCGATCACCACCTCCATGATGACATTATCTGCTGCAGTGTATATATATATATATAAATCCTATTTATCCTTTATTCTCTATCTATCCTTTATGTATCCCTCATCCTTTATATGTAGTATTATTATTATTATTATTATTATTATTATTATTATTATTATTATTATTATTATTATTATTATTATTATTTTCTTTGTTTTTTGTTTCGTGCACCAACTACCAAGACAAATTCCTTGTACTGTCCTAAAAACTGTACTTGGCCATTAAAACATTTCTGATTCTCATGAAGATACACAAAAACCAGCCGGTTGCAGACGAAATAAAGTCAAAACCATGCTATGCCCTCTTCTTACACATATCAGCAAGGATGCCGTCTGTCTTAAAGGGCCCATGTAAGGCTTTTCTGTGCTTTAAACATCATAAAGTGCTATATGGGCTTCATACACATGGCCAAAGTGTTTTTTTCATTGATTCCTTCAATTGTTAGTTAGAGGATGATGTTCTCCAAACACCTCGCTCCAATTTGATGACGCGTTCCCACTTTGATAACGAATTTGACTCGGCACTGAGCTGGAGAAGCCGCGCCTCCAGGAAGTTCTCTGCCGTGATTGACATGTAAACAGACACGCCCACGAAGGTGAGCATTTCAGCGTCCTTTGCGCAGTGCTATGTATGTATTTTCTACAGTCTATGTATGTACTGGTGAACGCCCCGCCCCCACGCTCTGTCTCGTGTTTATAAAGCAGCATGAGCTCGGCTACGGAGAGGGTGGGAGGAGGGCGGGCCGTCCTCTGGCCCTACGTCACTGTGCGGGGAGGAGGAAGTCAGTGTCTCGTCTATAGACACGCCCACTCATGAATATGCATAAGTAGGCCACAAATCAGCCTGTTTGTGTAGAGTTGCTCAGAAAGTGACTTTTCAGAGGCTAAAACTCAGGAAAACAGGCGAGTTTAGGAAAATAAACCTCAAATACTATGTGTGTGGGGTTCTTAGAACAAATGGTGATGGGTGAAAAATAGCCTGACATGGGACCTTTAAAGACAGAATGCAACTACCCGGGGACACGACAAGCAAAGAACCTTGAGGGCACAGGCACAAATGTCAGAAATACATTACAAAATACAGTACGTGATTTGGCAAACTTTCTTTAATATGGTAAGAGCAGTCTACGTCCTCGTCACATACACTCCAAGACTCTAAATGTAGGAGATGGAGAAGAGGCCCGGCATCTCTGGGCTGTCTAATAAATCTTATGTTATGAGATTTGGCTGCTTTAACCACAAAGTGCTATTTCGTAAGAGAGCGTCTAAAAGTTAACGCACAATGCTTTGTAGGGAGAGACTAAAAATTGGCTTATTGGTCATTGAACAGAATACATTATTATTGTATTCTGAGTTGAGTATTCTTTAAACCAAGAGTTAAAAAAAGAGTATAACTTAAAAGCAGATTAGATAAGAAATTATAGACTCCTAGATTACAAAGTGATTAGGCAGATTATTTTTTTTTGATTTACAAGAATAACATATTTAGAGATTAAGAGAGATTATCAAACAATCCAGGCTGTGCTTTGCCAACATAGGAATGCTTGCCAGTGTGAGTGCGCCTCTAGAATGTGTTTGCCAAAAAGCTACGCAATTTTTAGTATGACATATTCTAATATTAATATCACTGTCACTTTCAAACACTATTAATATGTTGTAGTCATTTTTATGGAGCCCTGGAGGTGACATGGATAAAAAAAATGTATCTTGCAGTGCAAGTTAATTATCTCGCACTGCGAGTTACAGAGACTGGTTCCAGGTCATCATCAAGTTCATCACAATGGCGTCATCCACAGTGTTGGATATTCATCCATTTATTGATTTTTACTTTGAAATCTTAACGATTTGCTTGCTAGTCGGCACAACTTTCACCTTAGTGACAGACAGGTAAAGAGTATAATTTAGTTCAGGGGTCACCAACCTTTCTGAAACTGTGAGCTACGTCATAGCTACTGAATAGTCCAAAGGGCTACCAGTTAGAAATGAATGTCTTAAATACTAAATGTTCACAGTTATACTTGGTTAAGATAATAAAACAGACTAAGAATAACTTTACTATTTCTCCTAATTTATGCTTTGTTTCATTTTATATAGAAAATCCAACTTGCGTTTAAAAAAAAAAACCTTATATATATATATATATATATATTTAATTTTTTTTATGTATATATCATATTATACTAACATATAACATACCACTGAGCAGCACCAGATCTGCAACAAAAATATTCGTCACAATTCTTGAGTGAAAATAAACATTTAAACATGGTTCATTCAATAAGAAAACTATCAGTTGTATTTGACTTTACTAGTTAAGTACTTACTACATCTCTCTATGTATTTATCTTTGTGAGTTTGAATCCTTGAAAGTTAATCAGATTTTAGAGGGAGCTCATTGGTGACTAGAGCTCCTGAGGGCCCCTCACACTGTCCATGCGGGCTACCTGGTGCCCGCGGGCACCATGTTGGTAACCCCTGCTTTAGTTCAAGAGGACACAGCCGTCGTAAAGCATACTCGGAGCTTGGAGTTCTGGTTGAATTCATTAGCAACCACTACAATACTACGGGCAGCTTGACGAATACCAGTGGATAATAATATTATTAATAATAATAATAACACATTGGATTTTATTTAGTGCTTTCATAAACACTCAAAGCGCTTTACATTGATGTGCATCATTCTTTCACTCTACACACAGTGGTGGTAAGCTACTAATGTGGCCACAGCTGCCCTGGGGCAGACTGACAGAAGTGAGGCTGCCATAGTGAACCATCGGTGCCTCTGAATACCACTAACACTCACTCACAAACCACATTCATACTAGGGGTGTGAAAAGAAAAGATAAAAAAAAAAAGATTTCACGATATATCACGATTTTTTGGGTGCCAATTTTAAATATATATTTTTTAATATATATATATATATATATATATATATTAAAAAATGTGTATATACACCAAATGCAGAGAACATGGACTTGAAAATGGTTCTATTAGAGTTTTTGAGCGTTACCTCATCCCTACAGATGCAGACAATAGCCTTAGTTATTTACCCTCAAAGTAACACGACCAGTAATCTTACATACAGCAGTAAAATAAGACTGTACAGTGAATATTGAATGTGATCATGTCCCTCCGTCACACATTGATCAGTTGTAGTTTTATGTCCAGGGGGATAAAAATACTTCCTGAGTGTTTGTGGGGCAGCTCAGAGACTAAACAGCTGTTCTGAGTGATCATGGTCCAGTGCAGTGGGGGCTTTGTCTTCTCCAGGATGGATGGAGTCTTCTCCAGGGTCTGTCATTCTGCCACTAGAGAGTCCAGCTCTGTGTCCACCACAGATCAGCCCCCCTTACCAGTCTGTACAAACATGAACCCCCATCCCCCCAAACAACCACAGCATAGAAGGTACAGTTGACAGAATGTCATATGTCACTCACATGTACAACCCAAAACAATGTTTGACCTACAAAAAGATATTACATTAAAAAAGGAAAACACTAATTTCTTTAATACTCTCGTGTCTTATTTTCTCTACTTGAAACACGTCATTCATACATATACTGTAGATATGTGTAGTGTCAAATGTGAGTGATCAATCAGTTCAACAATGTTGGCCCCAAATGAACTGAAGCAGATGAGAAAGCATTTTATTTATATTAACTACAGGCTGAGAGGAAACTTTGATCCATGTGTAACACAGCAGTGAGGGTTCTTCTCCCACTGGAAGCTACAGCATTCATCCTCTGCTTCAGTGGATCAATCACATCTGAAATGAAAAAAAGAATAAAGCCACACATTGAATTCCTCCTAAACATGTGTACAAGATTTGTATCTTCGAGACTGAAGCCCAAAGACAAGCTGTATGATAGTATTAGAGCCTAGGTTCCCAAAGTGGGGTACGAGATAGGGGGGTACATGGAATTGGAAGATAGAATATAAATTAACCAGCAGTCAGGAGCCTCCATGCATTGCTACAAATTACACATTAGCCGATGCAAGACTACCCATGGATACAGATTATAATATTTTTTAATTGTAATTATTATATTTTATTCCTCAACAGGATAGGTAATATTCAGAGACAAATGTCACTGTAGGGCTACATTATATATGACATTATCAGTGGTTCCAATTTTAATATCACATATTTTTGGCGTCTCAGAGACTTTTTTCTTTCTTTCTAGAATTAGCTTTTGACAATGTTTGCTGTTGCCAGGGTTAGTGACAAAGTGACAAGATGCTCAGATATTTTTATTCTGCACTTTATATGAACTAGATTTATATTTCAGAAAGTTTAAGTATAGAATACAGTTGTTTAAGATTGTTGTGTATGATGTTAAAATTTGAAAAAGAATAATTAAAACATTTTAAAAACACATTTTTATTCAGTATTTCAGGGGACCCCATTTGAATTCCAGGCGACCACACATGGGGTCATGACCCCAAGGTTGAAAAATACTGCATTTCATTATTATATTTTTTAAGTGTGCAGAAGTAAGGGGTACATGGCCTCAGGTTAAAAGTTTGAAGGGGTATGGGACTGTGAAAAGTTTGGGAACTGCTGTACTAGAGCAATGATTTCCAGGAATTTTGTGAACAAAGATGACTGCTTTTTAACGGTAAATAATATTTCTGCAAAGACTATTTAAACTATAAATTAATAATTACGTCTCTGGGCACAAAACTTTCTCACACTGTGTGTAATAAACACTACTTATCATCATGTAGCTGTTCACCGTCATTAGCATTATTAGCTCACATACATGCTGTGGCTCTGTACGTAGCACAGATTCTAGCATGTTGAGCAATAAGTTGAACCACGTATAACTTCTCTGGTAAATACAAACACAATTTTCACATGAGTCTAAAACTGAAACGGTTCCAATGCCTAAGCATGCTATTCTACTGTAACACAACACAAAAACAAGCACGAAAATTACGTAAAGCGCTTTGAGTGTCTATGAAAAGCACCAAATAAAATCCAATGTGTAATAATAATAATAATAATAATAATAATAATAATAATATTATTATTCACCGGTATCGGTAAAGTTACCTGTATTAATGTAGTGGTTGCTAATGAATTCAACCAGAGCTCCAAGCTCCGAGTATGCTTTACAACGATTGTGTCCTCTTGAACTAAAGTAAAAGTAACTAAAGCAAGCAAATCCTTAATATCTTTATACTTGAACTCGCTTTCAAAGTAAAAATCAATAAACGGATGAATATCCAGCACTGTGGATGACGCCATCGTGATGAACTCTGACCCGGAACCAGTCTCTGTAACTCGCACTGCGAGATAATTAAGTCGCACTGTGAGATAAGTGTCACCTCCAGGGCTTCGTACATTTTAGACATAATTGAAAAAAATATTTTACAACTTCCGGTCACCAATAAACTTGTGTACTTCAATATTCAATTTCCAAGTAAGCCTCCAGTGCTTTTGCACTGTAGCGATAAGAGTGAAAGAAAGAACAGAAGGCTTAAACCGTTGTGAGACAGGTAAGTTTTACCCTACTGATGATGTGTTGTTGCAATAGTAATCCTTAAATAATCATTAAGTAATCACAATGTCTATGAAGAACATTTATGACATGTAATAGTTATGAAAAGGTCTGGTTTTACATCTAAAATGTTTGCCTCCTTGATTCATCCTACAGACAGCAAAGTGAGACAGTCGTAATATTAGAGAAAATAAATGATCAGATAAACAAGTGGGTACAAAATTATTAATCCTTCTGAACACAATACATTCTGTTTGAAATGACACTGTAGATGGTGGATCAGGTCCAGACAACTTCAAGGCAGCTTGATTGGCTTTGCTAACTTGTCTGACCTACTTTTGTACAAGCCTAACCACAATATCAATCTGTAATCAAGATTTTATGTACATTTTAAAAACGAGTGTAATGAAAAGGACAAAAAGACACAAAAAAGTGTACACACCAAACTGCAAAAAAGTATTGCAATTACATGTTTTTTTTTTTTTCATTTTTTAAATGAACTGGATTACTGAATATCTGTAGAATAAACACCCAACACAATAGGAGAGACAGGGGTCATTGTCATGGATATACTCTCCCCCTCTTCGCCAAGCCACGTCCCCTACCCCCCGACCCACGTCCAACCCCCACCTGCCCACGTACTATGACTGAGTGTTATCTTATCTGTGTTTTTGAAGCTGAGAGGTTTTTCCTGGTTCTGTACTTTGTTTCTCCTTTTGGGAACTCAGTTCATAATCTGCTTTCCCCCCCTCACCTCTCCTTATGTTGTTTTCCCATTTTTCATCTAAATTCGGGGTGCCTCCTATGCCCTTGACGCTTTATAATAAAAAAATGAGTTACTTACTTATTTACTTACTTACTATTGTCTAGGGTTTGGGTTCAAAAAGAAGTCATAAAAGGTCAGCAGCTTATGGGTCAAACGTCAAGCAAAGAGCCATAAAGAAGATTTTGTTTGTAACATTATTGGGAAAGGATTTGGGATTCATTCAAGATCAGAATGGAGGACAAAAGTCTGAGTGAGAAAGAGAAAGGAGGAGTCTGAGAAATGTAGGATTGACTGATAACCTCAAAGCTATAGAGCAATTGGTACACGCAGGTGGACGAGTGGGGAATAGGAGGGTAGATTTCCAGTGTTACAGACTCAAATGAAAGTTGAGAGTATGATAAGGATGCCCAGTAGTTCAGAGAAAAAAAACAAAAAAAAAAGAAAAGAGCTCGAGCTGCCACAATCTTGAACTCATTGTCTGCAAGTAATCTGGTGCAGCTCACCTTATTTAACATGCCAGAAGGGTTTTCCTCAGCAACTCATGGCTGCTGTTTCCTGAGCTGCTAACCCTGCTTCAGCGTGGCTTCACACACAGCACAGCCTCTAGTCAGAAGGAGAAAATGGGAATAGTGTGATGTGCCGTTGCAAATGAACCAATCCCAGTAGTTACTCATCACAGCACCATCAGATCGAGACACATCTGAAAATGAATTGCCCCTCGGGGATAAACAACCACTACAAAGCCAAAGGTGTGGGAGAAGTTCTACTTTGAGCTGCTGGCCTTCGCTGTCAACTCTTTATGTTCCATTCTGATCCACTCTATAACCTTCTAAATGGGGACTTTGATTCCTTTAAAAGTACTTTGGTTATCACATAGTGAGTATGGCATATTTAAACTAAGATACAGGTATATATGGAGGACAAGGTGAAAGGTGTTTTATCACAAGAATAATGATTTATTTGTTTTTTCATAGTGGCCCAATCTATGTCAGGGCTCATTTGTCAAAAGGTTTTATTCAATCTTTAAGACTGTATTACAAAGGGCATATAGCAAAGAAACGTTTCTATTGTTACACATTTGATCTTATCTGTGTTTGATACTCATATTGTTTTGACTGCAGCTTCCTTTGTGACAGAAAAGGTGACATTTAGCAAAGAGATAATAAAAGGGCCAGTCCTTCTAAAATGAAACCTTCATTTTCCCTTCTTGCACCAGCGTTTATGTTGTGAAACACTTTCTGACCTTGTCTGTGATAGGTGCTATGTAAATTTGACTTACTAGTACCTTCCCAACAAATTTTCATGGATTGAAAGTGCTGCCAAAACCAAGGCAGACGTTGATTTTGTGTCATTCCACAAAAACACCTGAATACGGACAAAGTTTTATGGCTCGCGGAGTGAGGTTCCACACAAAATGGCGAAGAAACACAAGAAATCACAAATAGAAATACGTAAAAACTCTTATATCATAAATGTAGGGAAGACTATTTTAACCTTTTTGATTTGTGAGTAAATTCTCCTGTTCTGCAAAAGAAATACCTTTGAGCTAATGATCTATGAGACCTACACAAAATCCTAATCTGTGTTAAAAGAGATGATTAAGATATGTTTTTTTTATTTATTTTGTAATAAAACTTAGTTTATTAGGACCAGAAGTAATCTATATCTAGAGCAGAGTCTATACTCTGGACTCTTATTCTGAAATGCTAGAGGGAGTTGGTGTCAACAAAATGTAGACAAAGCTTATACAGTTTATCTTATACAATATAGTTTGGAATGATATAATTATCCCTCATGATGTTATACCTATAAAAAAATAAATAATGTACCATATTGTCAGGGCACCGCATTCCAATAATTTAGCAATTTTCCAAGAAAAATCAACGTAAAGGCCGCTCTGTGACATAGGCTACACCCTATTGGCTGATGAGGGTGCCCTTCAAACGACTTGGCCAATCAGAATGGGCAGGTAGGCGGGCTGATGTACTCCTGTTAACAGAGGTTTCTGTGTATTTCTGCGTATTCTGATCAGTTGTAACCGATGAGTTTTCATCTCCACATGAAATCACATCCTCACAAACCCACGTCTGCATATCAGTCTATTTACAGCTTTTTATGGTCACTTTTTACCGGAACCAGATTGATAAACCGCTGCCATGCACCGTCGCCTCAGCAGCAATCACGTTGATCGGACTCGCTTCTGAACAAACGTAACGTGGTTATTTGGCAACTTTATGCTGTTTATTGTTTATTTCTATCATTAAACGGCTGATTTTTACTTTATCCAGAGTGTTTCAGCGCGCGCACTCTCTCTCTCTCTCTCTCTCCCTCTCTCTCCCTCTCTCTCCCTCTTTCTCTCTCTCTGTGTGTGTATGTCAGTTACATCAGCCTCTGCGATTGCTCCTAATAAACGTAACGCAATGATTTGACAATTTTATTCTGTTTATTATTAACTAGGGCTGTCACTTTAATGCATTAATTGTGATTAAATTATTACAGGAACAATGAACGCGCTAAAAATATAATTGCGTTAATCGCTTGTTGTTTTGGCACCCCAAACAGCGCAGAACCTTTCTCCATTGCACGCGTCTTCGGTATACCCATAATACTGATGCAGTGGGCGTTAATTTTAGTTAAATAAAAACACACCGGATGGAAAAGCAGCAATCACCTCAATGCTAACTATGTAGTAGCTAGCTCCTCAATGCTAACTATGTTGCAGCTAGCACTCCAATGCTAACTATGTAGCAGCTAGCACGGACAGGGGCCCTTCCATTCTTCTATTTGGACGCTACACTAGACCGAGTGTTGGTTGTAGAGGATTTGGGGCTACTACCACTACTACTACTAAGTGATTTCTTTGTTGTTGATGTTATTACAGCACTACATTTTGTGATGAACAATGTTCTTTTTGATGTGCTAATTTACAGCACTGTAATTAATAGGTCCATTTTATTTATTACATTTTTTCTGAAGGAGAGAAAAAACAAGTTTGGTGTTCATTCATTGTATTGCTCAGACAATTGTTCTCACTGTTTATGATGCGCTAACTTATTATAATATATTTTCTATTATTTGGAGATTGACTAAAGTACACATCAGTATTTCTGATGGTCTAAACTAATGGTGCCAGCAGCCCTTGGGTCTAGTCTCACATACAGTGGAATGGAAATGGTTCAAGTCTGTTCAAAACAAACAATAAATGACTTTATAAAGCCACTTTGTTATATGTCATTCTTTTGATCTGCCACAATAATGTAATTTAAAGGAAAATACCTCAAGTTGAGGGCGTTTCTCTGCAATTTTTAGGTGAGATTAATCAGTTGCACAATACGTCTAATCTGTTGACAGCACTATTATTAACTACTATTAAAAACTGGCTGAGATGTCTTGCATTTTAAACCTTAATGTACTTTTTAATACGCTATTCCCACCGAAAATGCATACGAGCCAGCAACGCTCCCCAAACTTCAATTTATTACCAGTATTTTTTTATTTAAACAATCAGCAATCTTATTTTATATATACAGTAAATATAAACAAATATTCATCAGATTTATGACTTCTGTTGTCCTGAGTTATTAAACCTGTGAGACTTTAAAGGTAAATGGACTGGTAAATGGACTTGATTTTATATAGCGCTTTATCACCACACTGAAGCAGTCTCAAAGCGCTTTACACATCAGCTCATTCACCCAATCACTCTCACATTCACACACCAGTGGGACAGGACTGCCATGCAAGGCGCTAGTCGACCACTGGGAACAACTTAGGGTTCAGTGTCTTGCCCAAGGACACTTCGACACATAGTCAGGTACTGGGATCGAACCCCCAACCTCTCGATCAGAAGACGACCCACTACCACCTGAGCCACGGTCGCCCAAGGAAAAAATAGCGTCCTATACGCCGCAAAATACGGCACATTTGTTTATTGTGTCTCTTCCTTGATCGTTGCAAAGTATTCACAGAGGGAATTTCCCTGTTTGAATGGTTTTGAAGTCACATCAAAGTAAAGGCTGACAATTGTGCACAAACCAAGTTGAAAGGTGATCCCAATCTTAACTTTGATGCTGTTTTAGTCAGCACTGTAGAGCTTTGGTCTCATTTCAAAATGTCTCATTTGATTAGACTCTAAGGTCACGGCAAACACAAACAAACACCGGTCTTGTTACCTTCCTTTTCACATTGGCTTAGCCCAGTACGAGCTGTAATCACAGTTGTCATCCTTGATGTGATCACGAGATAATACCATGAATTCATCATGTGATCACAATTCTGAAAAGTAATTACATTTTACTGAATAACAATAATAATGATAAGAGGCTACAGGTATCCTCGATCAAGGTGCTTAATTGTCATTGGTCAAGGAAATTAACTACAAAATGAGCTGAGCTGAACTGCTGACATTTGAACAACCTTGACAATTGCTTAAGATATATCTATTAATAATGACGGATACTGGACTAACGGAGGACACCAAAGCAAGCACTGAGAGAACATAACTCAAAACCAAAAAAGTTTCCTTCTTATCAAGCATTGCTAATTGAATGGATAACAATGTGAAAGTATGATTACGATAAAAAGCTTCCAGATGAGGAGAAGTTATGGGAGGAGTTCAAAGTAAATGCACTACTCCTCCATATTGAGAAGAGGCCTTTTAAGTGTTTGGGTCACCTCTTATTTATAATAAGTATAATAACTTTTCTGATCCCTGAGACAGCAGAAGTTCTCACTGCTGCCAAAAATAAATATGTATGCGAATGAATTCAAAGATCTTTTGCACAAATCCAGATCTGTAAATGTTCACTGACATAATCGATTCTAACTAGGATTTTATTAAATGTGCAAACACGCTGCTGTCAACAAAGGAACATCTTCATGGACCACAAGCAGTGGTGTCCTGTCAAGCCCTGTCATCTCTAGTAACATATTATTTTGCTGCTCGATGTACGTCCTACAGCTGTGGTTTATGACCTGACCCCTAGTCATTCATGAAGCCATATTAACACTGTATGCTGTGTGTATGTATAGTTATCAGAAGACTGAACCTAAATAATGCTTAAAGTGGTACACAAGGAATAGAAAAAATACCTGCTCAAGTCATCTTGTGATATTTATATGCTTATATCAATAGATGAGCACACATTTAATTAGACGTGGTTTATTCCATTTCTAAAGCAGATGTTTGAAAATAGGGACCTGTCATTGGCCATCTGTCATTTGCATTTCAAAATAGTTTACTAAAACGAAGATGGTGCAGATGAACACACAACTGCACAGACAAAATAAAAGAGGGAATATTAAACAACACAATGTAACTCCCGGTCAATCCCACTTCAGTAAAATGAACTTGTCTAGTCAGGAAGCAGCAATGATTGGGAATCAGTTTCACCTGCTGTTGTGCAAATGGAACAGACCACAGGTGGAAATGAGAGGCAATTAGCAAGACATCCTATATAAAGGAATTGCTCTGCAAGGGGTGAATTCAGACCGTTTCCCTTGTCCTCGTTTTTTCGGGTTGATGCATTATTCTTAATGCAGCCTACTATTTAATGAAGAAGGCATTTCAACTGGATATTTCAATCCACTGAGATCCAGAATGGGTTAAGCTTTCCTTTCATGTTTACTTGTCTTTAATGCACTGTAATGAAACAGTACAGTGACCTAGAATATTATTGTTCTTTTCTTTCTCCTCATTACGCTGCTAAAAATGTAGGGGTGTCTCAATCTAACTTATCTTACTTCTGATAAGACACTAAAATTGTAACCTTGTGTATTTGCTAATACCAATATTAATCTGGTAGGATATCTTAAGAAATTATACATACTTGTATTACATATTTTGTGGAAATGTTAGATGACTTGATCAAGTGATATTACACAGAGAAAAATAGTAACTGAGAGGTATGAGAAAAACAAACCCATTTATTGTCAACCTATGGGTTACATACAATTTAACCTTACACATAAGAATATTCTACAATTGAATTAAATATTTTATAATTTTATTAAGAAGAAAACAATAACAAAAAATAACTTCTACTTTAAAAGCAAAATAACGATTCAAGTTCCCTTCCATTATTTCTTTACTGTGACTTGTTCTGTCAGCTGCTGGATGGAAGTGCAAGAGGTTTAAGATGCAGGCTGATAAATATATATATATATATATATTTGGCTGCTATCAATATCCCATTGGGACACCCCTACAACATACAACTCCATATTTCAATTCAACTATATTTATATAGTGCAAATATCATCTCTATGCACTATCAAAATATAAAATTTGTAAGAAAAAAAGACAAAACCCAACAAATCCACATGAACAAGCATTTGCGACAGTGGGAAGAAACAACTCTGTTTTAACAGGAAGAAATCTCCTGTAGAACCAGGTTCAGAGGTGGCAGCCATCTGCTTTGACTGGTTGGGGTTAGTGGACAGAAAAAGGTGAACTGAACAGGATAAAACGAGAGTCCCAAACTAGTCGAGCTGTGAACCATTGATTAGGAACTGCCAGCTCCAGCGTCAAGACACCTGAAACAGAAAAGAGAGAGAAGGGTGAGGAGAAGGCACAGACTGCAGAAAAACATGATACAGTATTAGCAGGTCTGCCTGCATGGAAACACCTGGTGCTAAACTATGTGTGAGTGGAATGAGAATGAGTACGAGGTGGACATCAGTGTATATGGTGTGTGTGCAGTGTAATGGGTATACAACAAGGGTCAGAAGTGGGGGGCACAACCGTGTCTGACTGGATGTCACCCATTGCAACCCATTAGAGCGATGTAATGCCTTATTAATAATCTTAAAATAGTTTTCCTCACATTCTGTTAAAGTTGCTTCGCTGAAAGTTGAAACAATAGCATGAAGTCAGAGGCAAATAGGAAAAATATTCAGATCATAAAAACTTTAGAAGTTTTGCAAGCTACCAACAGAAAAAAGTTTTCTCCATGAGGGAATGTGTGTGTTTGTCCATGATTTGTATGTTGGCCCGAGCTTCTCTAATGCTGTTCATTAGCAGGCTGAGGTGTGTCAAGATGGTAAAGTGAGCTGCCAAAACCTGAGCCTTTATTACAAAACTGCCTGTACTGAAACACTCATCCCATGGGAGCGCCTCACTGTTTGCAGCAGAGCACGAACACACACACAAGCGCACACACACACACACACACGAGTCAATTAAACAGCAACACTGCTCATATCACAGCAAGATCACAGGAGAACCAGGAAAACCTGGTGACACCTGCTGACTCTACTGTACGAATTCACATGTGGATCTCAGCGGTGGGTGCGAAGCGAGCAGTCCTACAAATGAGATGCTCTGAATCACAGCCTGATAAAACTACTCATGATCTTAACTTAGCCCAAGACTTTGATGTGACAGCTCCATCTCATCATGTCTCACATTGTGAATACATCATTATAGAGTGACAGCAGGAACAGATGAAGGCATCAACATTATACCCTGCACAGGTTTTTATTTCTCTCTTCATAGTGACACAGATGTTCAATTCTCTAGTCTCAGAGATTTAAAAAAGAAGTCCATCTGTCTGATATTTGAAGAACTTAAATGTGTATTGACATCTATCAATCACTACTAGTAAAGTAAATAATAATTCCATAATTTCAGCAGCTTTCAAGGTTGGAATCAATTACATTTTTCAATTACAATTGTGTTTTCGATAATCCATCTTCAATTACAACTCAATTATGATAACAGTGATCAGTATTTTTTTTTTTTTCAATTACATTTAATATTGTCTTTTTTTTGCTGAACGTCAATTACAAGTAAGCTCTCAATTCTAAAGGTCATTTACAATTACTTATAATGAATTAGTCTGAAATAAATAGCTCCCAAAAACATGACCTTCCTCTTGTGTTAGCATTCTGTTAGCATCTGTTTTTGACCCATGTCTTAAATCAGCTGTAAAATACACTAAAAAATGTTATATTTCATATAATTTGTTTTTCATCTATTGGTTACCTTGTTAGGATTCCTAATCAGTGAAAATGTTGGTATTCATATTTTTGGTGTGGGTGTCCGCCCCTTTTTCTGTCACTAAACCACTAGATTTCCATTTTTAAAAAAATGGTAAAATGATAGAAGTGACAGGTAGTGGGAAAAGTTAAATCATATTTTAATAATTAACTCCATTTGTGTAAGCCATAAAACTGTAACATGGTTCCACAGTTTTGTGTTTAATTAAATTGGCAGTTTTTATACTCAGACATTTGACAGTCAAGTATCTGAACTCAATTACAATTCAATTATGATTACAACCGCAACAGATTTTTTTTCAAGTACAATTTCAATTTGATTTTGTAAATCAAAGATCTGCCTAACAAAAAAAAAACTCAAACTACCACAATTTTTCATTCAGCCTCAAGGTTTCTCCAGGTTTCTGGAATGGAGACGAGCCCTTTTTTTTTGTCGGAAAAAAGTTTTTAACAAGCAGCAGAAGCAGGTCGTGGCGTTTTTAGTTTGAGTAACAAGTTTAGGACTCCAGGAAATGACTCGAGAACATCCATTGTGTCATCTGGATGTGCAAGGTACGACTCAATCTGATTGGCTTGCTCACCTCCATGTTAGCACGTTGACTAGCACTAGCTTCTCCTCCAGCTTCACGGTTGTTGGTTTGTGTCTTTTTACATCGTGCCGTCATTTTGAAGGTCTCAAAAGTAACGAGCTAATTTTTTTTAAATGTAACAAGTAGAAAATACAGATATTTGTTTGAAAAAGTAAGGAGTAAAAGTAAAAGGTTGGCAAAAAAATAATCAAGTAAGTTCAGATACTAGAAAAAAAAACGACTTAAGTAAAGTAACAAAGTATTCGTACTTGGTCTAAACATTTAAAAAAGATCTTTCCTGTGTAACTGATGGTCAGAGCTCAGCTTTTTCTGATTACGCTGAGGGAATTCCTGGTGCCGATCTCATTTCAATATGATTTACATAATGTAAATTGGGGCGTGGACAGGGAGGGGGCATATGTGCGCTCACGTCCACACTGATTTAGATGTTCAAAGGATAGGTGCGTTGATCCAGTCCTACGCACAGATTCAGACATCTGAATTTTTACAAGCTTACGCTGGATTGAGACGTACGCTTATTTCACGCCATTTGGGTGAAACCCTGGTCACATTTGGTGAAGCTATTGACTTCCGGGCCTTGTGTTTCTCCTTCTGTAAATTCAACAATGTACCCTGTGTGCACTTGACCAGCGATGCCTCTACTTTGGAGTTTGAACCCATTAAATTCCACAAAAACTACAGGTGGTTTTTTTTATTCACTCTTGTGCATTAATGAAGATTTGTCCCCAGTTAATTACTTTTCTATTCTTGGACAACTTATATAGACACTAAAGTACTATAAAAAAAAATACATTCTACAGTGTATATGACTTCACTTTTCTAGGTTCCATTTCCCCTGAATGTGGTGGAAACTACAGTAGCTGTGAAAACCCAAAAATGCACAGGAATAAAAATGCATACTCTACTAAGGTGGGATTGAAGCCACATTCGTCAAGCTGAAAGGCAGAATGATTCTTCCTTGAGTTGCGAATGGTCCCGGCGGACAAGCCCCCATTTATGTTAGGATTAGAGAAGTAACATAACCTAAAGTAATTAAACAGAATAATTTATATAAATTTGATTTAGGCAAGTTCACAAAATAGATGGGAAATAAATAATACCGTGGTAGAGGGGTCGCCCAGTCTATAGCTGTCAGTGTCGAAGGGTCCTTGGGTAAGACACTGAACCCTATGTTGTTCCAAATGGTCGACTAGCGCCTTGCATGGCAACTCTGTCCCATTGGTTTAGCTTTGAGACTACCTTGGTGGTTGAAAGTGCTATATAAATCAAGTCCATTTACCAATACCATAAGAATGAGATAATACAAAAAAATTAAATCGAGCAATTAAGAAAATCTGAGTTTAAAGGTTAATTTACAACAATACACCATTGAAAACAAAAACAACAAATAATTGCATCTTTAAGTTAATATATACAAGGATACAATTAAGAAACCATCAGAACTGTTTACAGGAGCAAAATAGTCAAAACCTCAAGGCTAAACCAGGCGGCCCCGAAATCATGCAACAAAGAACTCCTCATTGTATTACAGTATTCTAAAGAAACAATGCACAGCAATAAAAACAAGGTTAAGTGCTAATTAGTTGCCACAATAGGGCTTTGATGGTAGGACATCACATGATTATAATCACAGCCTTGCAGCATTTTACTTGACAAAAAAATAAAAATCACTTAGTGTCTTCAACATTGTCTTTCTTATGACCAGTCATGTGCTGAGAAGTAATCCCATTCCAATTTATTTAATTTAGGTCAGAGAAGCAGCTAAAGGGAGCACGCCTAAATCTTCATCTGCATTTAGAAATGAATAACCTAATTAAAAGAGTTTTCAGGGACAGTGAACATCCAGTCCTAACCTTATTTAGCTTGGCCTACTATAGTTGTTCATATTGTTCCATTTGCGCTGGCTTTCAATGCATAGCTTTTCTCTTGGTTTCCCTAAACAGGAGCTGTCATCCAATTAAATTTCAGCCATCATGTGTTGCAAAGGCCAAATGAATCTGCCCTGTCGGGACATGGAAACAAAAGTAAACCGAGCAACCAAAGCCGGATCTCTTTGTGTCTTCCCTCATCCTGGGAAGTATATCTTACAATCCAACAACATCCTGCCTCATTTTTGGGAACGACAGGAAATACATATTTTGTGCACCAAATGGATGACCTGCGAATAAAAAGAGGGTGATACAAGCCCCGGACATGAGCCGTATTTACTTGCCCCTCAATTATTTCCATCAAAAATAACTCAACTCTCAACTGAACTTCATTTATATAGCGGAAATCACGACAGTCATCTCAGCGCCCTTAACAAAATATATGGTCCAAAGTAAGAAAGAAGGAAATAACCCAACAAGATCCACATCAACAAGTATTTAGCAACAGAGGGAAGAAAAAACTCCCTCTTTTTATGAGAAGCCATCCGCTTCGACTGGTTGGGGTTAGCGAACGGAAAATGAAAGGCCATCCAAATGTCTCAGACTAGTTGTGCAGCGAACCATTGGTCAGTCCACCCGGGTGTCCCTGACTAGTTGAGCCACAAACCATCGATCAGGAACCGCCAGCTCCAACATCAAGACACTTGAAACCCTGGCGAGCGAGGAGAAGGCACAGACTGCAGGAAAAAAAATGATACACTATGATACACTCGTTCCTATTGGTTAGGTTAATATTAATATTAAATGTCTAGCGGCCATCCACTTTGCTCTCAGTATGCAACCATTACAGTTGAAATAAGAGTCAAAGGTATGTTCGTCATCTTTATCATTAATACTTTGATATTCTCTTGTATATGTATCTATCTCACCAGTGCTTCATTTGTAAAACATCAGGTCCCAGAACACAGGCCGGGTGTTGTTCCTGCAGTAAGAGAGAGACAAAACGTCACGAAATAGATTTTTTTTAAACTAAATGAGCCAATAAAATCACGTGAACAAAAACAACCAATTAACCTAAATGTTTAATAAAAAGAATGATGAATTAGCCTTAAAGAAGCATGGTGCATGGTGCTGCCATGTTTCAGCACCAAGAACAGCACAAAATCACAGCTAATTTAGCCACTCTCATCACGAAGGTCACTCAACTTTAGGAACACAAAACACCACAAATACAAAATATTTACAAACGTTTATAAAGCCATAAGGCCATAACTCCTGTTATGGCCTTACTACAGTTATGGAGAACTTTGTATCCTCAAATTTTGCGCAAAAGCACACTTTAGATGTAGCATGGGCATGGCCTGACTTTTTGCTCTCTTCCTCACTCATGCTCAGTTTTTACATTCAGTTGTCCAGAGACAGCTGTCCAAATACAATACTTCAAAATGTAATCAAAACACCTAAAAGCAAATGAGGTGCTGAAAAAAAATATAAATAAATAAATATATATATATGCTGCTTTCAATAACATAAGTGCCAGTCAAAATCTGGGAGGTGCTGGATCCTGCTCAAGCAAAGTCAAGCTTATACAGGCACTCTTAGATAATGTATTCAAGCTCCTGAGAGCTCGCGAAAACATGCATACGTGTGAGTGCAGGCATTAATGTTAAACAAACAATGTCTCTGCTTGGTCAATCGTAAAAAAATCCATTTGAGGTTGTTGGAACGCATCTGCTGACAAGAAAAAACACATAATAGGAATAGAATAAAAGAAAATAAACATTGAGAACACATGGTTGCATAATGGGGCCTTATATCTTTCAGCTCTGTCACTTAAACATAGACGTTTCCAGTGTCTTGAGCTTAGTGAGAATTTATATATATATAAATACAGTATATATATAAAGTAATCATAGAAAGTGCTGGTTAGATTCAATGCTCTAGTGGCTGCACACAACAGCACATTCAACTAAGATTAGAGGAGAAAAGGCCTTCTTTCTCAGCGTGCTGATACATCATGGACATCAGAAGGGCAGCTATTATTATTCCCATCAGAAAGTGGTGTAACTTGGACAGGCTGTAGGGATAAAAGAGGTGCCCAAATCCAAAATGAGTTCAATAAAATACTAAAGGGAGAAGCAAGGATGAAACTGTATGACTAGGCTGTGAAGACAGAGGGTGAAAATAAATAGACAAGGACAGATGGATATTAGGGCTAAGGCAAAAACAAAGCTTTAGTAAATCCTTGGTACGATCAGTAAAAGTTACACAAGATCCAGTTGGGACAAAATATACTGTATCTATCATCTGTTTTAGGTTTTGAAAAATGATGTCGGTCATACAGCTGTATTACGTTTTTTTTTAAAAGTTTGAAGTATTTGGACGCAGTGTTGAAAGTACAGAAGGTTGTGTAGAACAAGTATGATTAAGAAGGTTCAGAACAAACTGGAATGATTGATTTTAGCTTCTCGCTGGGCTGGCACAACTGCTTAAACCTGCTGGAGAGGATCATTTTCTATCCGATAAAGATATATTGTAGATGTCTCATAGATCAAAAAATGGAAGATCATTCACTCGATAAAAGATGTAAAGGGCATGATAATTACATCCTGGATATATCTCCATTCTGTCAGACAGCGTGTTGATATCAACGTTCATAGTCCAGCTTCTAAGTTAAGCGAGTTTGATTTCAGCCTCGTGTGACAGAGGTGGAGATTGCAGCTTCAGACCAATCACAAATACGTAGAAACTGTAAAACAATTTACGTCACAATTGAGGAATAATTATTTAAAAATGATGCATTGTTTCCAATGCCTAATTTGTAAATCATCAGGTCCCGGAACAAACGCCGGGTGTTGTTCCGGCACTAAAAGAGAGACAAAAATGTCACTGAATAGATTTATTCAAAGCACCTTTTGCTTAGTAAATGGACCAATAATATCAGCGTTAAAGACGTACGGACAATAACCCGTTACGGAGCGCATCCATCTCTCTTGAGTGTCAAAATCATCTGTGTTTCAGCAACAAGGACAGCACAAAATCACCGCTAATTTAGTCACAAAGGACACTAAACTTTCAGAACACAACAACCCACAAATACAAAATATTTACAATCTTTTCCACCCAAAACATAAGCCACAACTCATCTAATGAATCAGCAGCAGAGCAGAAAATGAAAATAAAATGTGTGCTTACCTTTATTTGTCAAAATAGCCTGTATCCTCCAAACTTTTTGACATATTTAACAGCCAACGTCTGCCTTGCCTCCACCCCGAGTCCTCCTCATGTTCCCTGGATAGTTTTCCTTCTGTGTCCTGTCTGTTGGAGGCAGGTTTTCCTGGATTAGCATTATCGCTACAGGTGCTGCTAGTCATTAAGCTAACTGCTGTTGTACTGCTGCTGCTGCTCTGCGATTTCCACAGAAACAAGCTTGGACTTCTAAACCTTAGGCTTGGCTTCACTTATTGGCTTAAAAAAACTCTTTAAAATCAACTGCCTTTTTGTAGTCATTTTCTACTGTCTTCTAAGCAGACAGATAAGAATTTTTTATGCAAAATCACAATTTAGGATGTCATCAGTAATTCATTTATCCATTAATAATCGTTCGTTACTAGACGCAGCTGTCAGATCTGCACCAACCAGGATATTCTAACAATAAGCACATCATTTTTGAAAAAAACTGATAGGTCAGGAGGCGGGACTTTTGTACTCGCTCAGATCTTATCTACTTCGTAACCTGGTGCCGACCAGATTAGGTGTTCAGCCTAAGTAACCATGGTAATTTAGCCCAGTAGGAAGTTAGCTCGCGTCATAGTACAGGCCCAAATGGTTTAAATTGAAGCTCAAAAGTTGGTTTTGATTTCCAATGTAAATACAAGTTAAATGCATTGCATTGTGGGATGTGGAGTCCCAGTGACAGCTGCAAGTGTTTTTACTTAATTCTTACTGGGGTTTCTTGTGTTTGCCCCACCACAATATGGCCAAAGTGGGTTCCCAACACATTTCTCAAGTTTTCACATACTGAAAGTTGCAGCAACCAATGACTGATGGTTTTTTTTAAGGTTTACATATATAGATCGAAATCCAGCCGAGATGATATCACGGGGAGTACCAGGGAAAAACTGAAAGTAAAATAGTGTCAAGCGAATCCCTGTCTTCTTTGTCTGGCGAAGAAACACAAGCGATCACGTTAAGGATGAAGGAAAAACACATCTCTGCTTTTGTTTACAGGATTCCACATCCCACAATGAAATACACTGAACTTTTACAACAATGTCAATAACAGAGTGTTTACACTGGAGATCTTGAGTGACCTTTTACATCTTGTTTTTGAGCAAATGATCATGGACTTATTGATCTATGATGCTTGCGCTTCGTCTTTATCTGATGAAGAATTATCGTCTCTGGCAGCTTTGTATGTTATGGCCCAGAATTTCCAAAAAAGTACTTTAACATGTAAAATGAAGGTAATCTAAGAGTGCATCCCTTCTGTGACAAGAACGCTGACGTTGAAAACATTGCTTGATGTCTAAAAGAGATGAAGGCAGATTATGACCATCTTATCCTCACCTTCATGGAGACCATTACAGCTAAAACATGAACCTAGAATCAATGTAGTTTTTAGAAATCAGTATTCAGTGTGCAAACTAGAAGTCAAACTGAATTATAGTCTGCAACACACATGATTGTTAGCAATGAAGCTGCTTTAACCCACCATGGATGAACCTATAAGAACGTGCCAGGGGGTGGGTGGACAATCAGAAATGTATGGATTGGAAAATGGTTTCAGGAAAGGGAAAACAACAAGTGGAACAGATAACGGATAAACAATCACCGAGCAACTGCAGAACAAAGCTAGATTGTGTCATGCACACTTTATTTATCCTTTTCCTGGAAATGCGACTATAGATGTTTTCATTGGCACAGTGCCCTGTTTAAAGTAATACGGTCGTAAACAATAAAGACAAGTTGAATGTATTTGTTGATTATAAGTGAAGCCTAAAAAAAGTTCTGTGTGCAGTATAAAATAGATCCTTCCATATTAGAGCTTTAATCAGGCTGAATAAAGAAGACACGGCCCGAGCCCGTTAGATTACGATCCGAACCCGTCCGACCCAGATAAGCCCGATGTCTCTTAAAGCCCCAACCCGTGTCTTTCTCAAACACATCACCTAACCATTTATTTACCACGCAGCATCCAAACCCGGCTCGAGCCCGTGGTATAACGATCAAAATTAAGCCTGAAACCGGAATCAGTTTTAGTCAAATCTGAAACTAAATAACTACATTTAATTTAAAATATGGTAAACTTCTTAATTTCTCTGTGCCTGTACTCTTTTGTGCACTCATTTAAGACAATCTGGTCAATTTCCTTTTTTTATGTCAGAACCTCAGGGAACCTTATTATGACTATCATTATCCAGGATAGAAATGCTCTCTCAGTGCCTTCTTTCCTTCAATTTATTTTGTACTGTTGATCGTCAGAGACGTTGTGCTTTGTTTGAAGTCTTTTACTCAAATTAAATGTAGAAAAATTTTTTTTTTTTTTTTTTTTTTTTGTAGTTTAGTGTTATAAAATCTGCCTGTGATCCCTTAATACAATTGGTCCATAGTCCTTTAAAGTACCAATGTACTATAGATGTAGTATAGATACTAAGTAAAACCTTTGGGGAAAAAAAAGCTTAGATGTGGTAATGCTGAATACAATACAAGTAAAATCAACCTAATATGTTCATTTTAATATCATTCATATCAAATTGAATCATCAAGTGTCACAAGAGATTTGTTTTTTAGTCCCTAAGAGGCAATAATCAGTGAAATTTGTTGTTACCAGGGTTTCTTTGTCTTCTTTCATTACAGGCCTGTGTGTTCTGTCTTGGATAAACTGACCCACTGGAAAACTAAAGCTTGTTGTGTTTTGGTAAATCAAATTTAAAAAGAAATAAAATAAACCCACTGCTTATCCCCTATTTTTTTTTTTTTTTTCTTTTTGAGCATTTATCTTTGGATTTGGATGGGAAAAAAACATGTATTTTAGTGATGTTTATTTTAAGTTGTGTTATGATCCTATAGTTGTCAAAGAGATGATGTTGTATAAATAATTTAAAGTAGTGATTTGAAGCTTCCCGATGCAATGAGGTTTTCCTGCACTTTGGAAAATAAAAATGTCTACTTCTTCAGACCAAAACTAACCAAACAGCTGGCGTCTTAATCATGTGATTTATGATACACTGGATTTTGAGTTCGTAAAAGCTATTGGAAAAGATGGTATATTATGTAATGAAGACCACTTTTTTTATTCACATTAAGATAATGACATATTGGAATATCATTTTTAGATTACTGTGATTTTCCACTAATGCACTAATTCCATGTACTGTATTACATTTTTACATTCCTGGTCAATAATTATGATTGCGAAACAAGCACCAAATACCCCAAGATTTTGATGCTAAAATATTTATAGATTTAGTCTTCACACCCCTGATCTCTGGCTTGCTTTAACTTTAAGTGTGGCTTATTTATACTGTTGTGAACACACAACTTGACTAGGCACAGACTAAAGAAACAGACTCTGTTTTGGATGAAAATGGGATTCTAAGAACAGTTGCGAACAAACAAACAAGCTTGCGTCACATCTCTGATTGAGTCGAGCTGACTGAGAGCAGGAATGGGTGAACTGGGACAGAAATTCAGCATGGCATTTTCTGTCCAGACCAGCCCACTACATTATCAGTGGACAATATGTGAAAGTCCTTATTAAGTCAGTGATGCTCAACATGTGGCTTTTATTAGTCCCCAAGAAAACCTTAAAAGAGAGAACATTTAACCCCTTTTTGCCTATTTCATTTGGCCATTTTGCAACTGTTGTCCCTTTTGACACTTTTTTTTCAGACTTAAGTTACCTTTTGCCAACAAATATCCCTTTTCCAAGTTCTTTTTGACACTTTTATCCAATTTTTGTCCTTTCTTTAACTTTTTTTTGGCCACTTCGCATCAAAATAAGCTATCTTTTGCCCGATAAAAACCACCAGTTTCCTTTTTTCCCTACACTTTCCCTCTTTTTATTCCACATTTTTTTCTCTTTTTCACTATTGTTTGCCACATTTTGCTCTTTTAAGCTACACTTTGCTATTACATACCACCTGGCTGGTTTCCCTTTGCTGATTTTTTGGCCACTCTCGACTGCTTTTGGTCCATTTTAGTCACATTTCACTCTTTTCTTGCCACATTTTTGCCGCTTTTGGATCATTTTTGGCCACGTCTTACCATGTCTGCCTCCACTTGCTCGTCAAAAAATAAATAACAAATAGCGGACAGGACTGGTCCACTTTGGGTTGACGGCCCACCAGGATGATACCCGGTATGCCAGATGGCCTGTCCACCCCTGACAGCAGCCCAGCATCACAAATACAGTATTAAAACATAATCCATCCATCCATTTTCTGACCCGCTCTGTCCTATTTCATGGTCGCGGGGTAATAAAACACAATTAAGGATTAATAACAGCTCATATGCAGATGTGAAGCCACAAGAACGGAACAGGAATGTGTCAATATTTGTAGAAACTCACAGGACTAACTTAGTTTCATCATGTTTAGTGGGCAGAAGATGACTATGGCTTTACCAGCTCAAGAACAGCACAAACATACTTAAGGCTTTGTGACTCTGAGCAGAAGCCAGTCAGTGCCTGTAAGCATGTCAGCCAGTCACTGACATGCTTACAGGCAAGGCAAATGTATTTGTAAAGCACATTTCATACACAAAGGTAATTCAATGTGCTTTACATGAATAAAACGTGCAGAAAACATCCAACAGTTTAAAAATCAATAAGAACATCAAAATCAGCATTAAAAACATTTAAAATTAGCAGTAAAAATATTTAATCAATAATAACGTCATCCAAAATCATGTTATTCTTGTACAGGTAAACATACTAGAACAGAAATGGTGTCAAGTGAATCACTGTCCTTATCTGGCGAAGAAAAACAAGAAATCACGGTAAGAATAAAGTAAAAATTGTTTGCACCCAACTCCAGAATGCACAAAAACGTCAACCATTCAACCTTGTTCCTCTCTTTTTGGAGTAAATGGTGTTCAATTCATTGATCTATGAGGCCTACACTATTGGATTATATCTAATAATACCTTATCGTAGGAAGCCACTTTAAACTGATGTAGGGTATTGAAGCTTGGTGTGTTTGCTTTGTTTTTTGCCTTGAGCGGCTGCAGGTGTGAGTAAAACAACAGGCTAGACAATCTTTAGCCTTGAGAGTTGCACACAAAGGTGCTTCTGTAAGATTCTGTTAAAGCATGAAAAACACATTTAATTTGCAATTGTGCACGAACCAGCATAGCGGACTGAACTGTTTTCTTATAATGAAAACATTACTATGCAAACTCACTGCCTCAGAGCAAGATGGAGGCGTGTCTTACATGTGTTTTAAACACAGACATGAACTGTGACGTCTTAGCTAACGCTCATTAAGACATCTAATACCCTCAACAGATTCCATAGATGGTCCGAATTAGGTCTGATGCTGATCTTTGATCTAAGTACTGTATGTGCCATTCATAGTACTATTGTCAGAAACATTTATATAATAAGATCAAGAAACTGCACTATGTCAAATTGTTCACTAACAATATATGGCAATATTATTGTGCTTGAAAATGTGTTATCCTTTCAATATCCATGCATATTTATTAACATTTTCAATTAGAAAGATTACATCTAATAACTGAAACTAGATTATGGCATACAATTTCCTCTATTTTTTAATCAAACTGGGTCTGTGTGAAGTATATGTTGTTTATTTAGCAGTTTCATTAAACTTATCACCAACAGTCTATTGCATTACTGTGTACGGTCATTAGCAACTCCAACTGCAGTCCAAGCAAAAAAAGCTAAATGAGTGCACAATCATCACATATCAATGAAGTACCTTTTCATAGACATATCTCTGGTTGGCTTTCCCCTAAAAACCCATGTGTAGAATTGAGATAACTGGAGACGCTCTGTAGAAAACAACCATAAAGCAAATGCTTCTGGCTATTGATATTAATACTGCTGAGTGAACATAGGCAGAGTAAGCAGAGTAAAACGGTACTCATGCCTAATCCGAGTGAAAAACGTCTATTCAGATAAGTTGTCTTAAGTTAACTCAAAATATGCAAAACCTTGGTCATATGCTTTTATCCTATAAAGTTAATTTATTTTTACAAATCACTGATTATTAATTATCAGTCTTATCTATTCAATGCTTAGTAAGGTCAAGGTTTTAAGTGACTGTTACAGTTGTTTTTCTTCTACCATTTATGATTAACCACACTATTACTGATTCCAAACCAAACCTTAACCCTAACTCTAGATTTGATCAACCTCGCCTTGACAAACACTGCTTTTACAAGCCAAAGCTAAATTAAAGGTGAATTTTTGCTCAAGGTTCCCCCTTTAAGAAGTAATTGCAATTCATCAATGATTAGTTACTAAAGGGCAGGATTCTTTGATGAACACAGAAGGAGGCTTGCCATTACCTGGAGGCGAAGCAGTGATAAGAGGCATATCTATTCTGCACTAACATCAGGAGAGAATCCAGAAAATTTACTACAAAAATCACATTTTACTGTTGAATTTTCTCATGAGTAGTGCATTCACTTAACTAGTACAGTGTCCATCGGAAGTATGTATTCATATAGTGGGAGCTTAAGTAGAGTTGTCAATTATGGCCAAATGAGTATGTGTTTGAAGGTTGGATGTACAAAGAGGTGTATATATTCTGTACTCTGTAGTGTTATAAAAGGGTATAATTGTGGGTGCAAAGTAAAATAGCGTGTGTGATTTCCCTGGTTTTATTCTATGGCACATGCGCATGATGAATGTTTTTTTTTTTTTTTTTTTTTTGATCATTTTATTATTTTTTTCTGTAATTTACGTTTTTATCATTATATGCACATTTGTATCTTTCTGTTGTCTTTTTGTGCATTTTTTGCATAATTATTCTTTTTTGTTACCATTGTAGTGTGATTCTGGAGTCATTATGTGTATTTTTGTATAAATATTTAGTTTTTTGTTTCATTTTACCCATTTAGTATATTTTTTTATTATAAATACTGTGTGTGTGTGTGTGTGTGTGTGTGTGTGTGTGTGTGTGTGTGTGTGTGTGTGTGTGTGTGTGTGTGTGTGTGTGTGTGTGTGTGTGTGTGTGTGTGTGTGTGTGTGTGTGTGTGTGTGTGTGTGTGTGTGTGTGTGTGTGTGTGCGTGCGTGCGTGCGTGCGTGTGTCTGTGTGACCTTCTTTGCTTTTTTAGATGGATAACTTAAAGTGTCCACTCTGCTTTGCACCTTTGACAGTTTGGAATAGACTCCAACACTCTGTCAGCCTTGTGTAGATTAAGTGGCATAAGTGGGCACATGAAAAATTATCTCGAAATTACATCAACTATAACCATTGCCAAAATAATTTGCCTTTTTCAGAGCTTTCATGACTCTCGCAGTGTATTAGGTCTGTACTTTAGACATTAGAAAATATCACCTTTTATTGAAATAATGTAAAGACTTGGTCAAAAGTACTACAGAGGAAGAGGCCAGAACAATTTGATGTGGGAATGTGTAGATGGGATGACATTTTAAAATGCAAGCATATTGCACAATACAAAGAAGGTGTTAGGAAGGTAATGTGTGACCTACTTGTCGGAGAGGTGTTACTTTGTGTAAATAGTTTTCTGTTAAATCAATTGTTCAAGTTTTTCATAGTATATTCATTCATTCCTCTACCTAGCCGCTTGTTCTGGTTTTGTCCGGTACATGCTGGACATATTGCACAGTACAGTTTATCCATATTATTGTTGAACTTGTCACTTGCTCTCCACACACGAGCCATAAGTTAGAAACAAGTATTAAAAGGTGAAGGTTCCTTAATGTTGCAACTAATTAACATTTTTAAATTAGCTTCTTTGGAACATTGTTTGAACTCTTGATACCATTACAAGACGATAAATGCCACCCATCGTGAAAACTGCACAACATGTTTGTTACATTATCAGATGGCACGCCATTCAAAGCACTACCTCTTGGCACTAAATCCATTGCTTTACAGATACTTCGTCTGTCTCTTTCCTTTCAGCTGCCAGAACACCTGCCCCATTACCCTTGACCAGCTGTTCCGTACATCTACAAGTCCTAAACAACAGCTGATGGGACGGATCATTAATAAGAGGCCACATTAGTTTCACAGCACTACTTTCATCTGTTTTTTTTTAATCATCCCTTTTAAGAGTATTCCTCTGAAAGTCCCAAAGAGACTTAGATATTCTGCTTGAGCTAATACAACAAAGCTGAATGTTACATTAAGGAGCAAAAGCTTGTGCTTTTGAGACTGATGAGGAAATAACTAAACAAGAATATCAAAGAAGAGTCTTTTCCCCAAAAATTTGCCTTACATACTGCAACTTCTTTTTAGTATTTTGAGTTTTTTAATTAAAAACAAGAAATAACAAGACAATACACACATTCTTTGGAAGTGTAGTTTGTTTCTTCAACCAAAACATTCTAAGTTTCTCCATTTCACCTAAGGCAAGATACCTCAGTATTCTTTACAAACTTATTTAGAATGGCCAAGTTCATAGCTTTTATTAGATTCCATTGTCCATTGATTGTGGTTGATGTCAGACTCTGTTTGGTCTTCATGTAGTTTTACAGTAAATTGGATAAAGCTAGATTGAGGATTGGTTTTTCCACAAAACTGTATTGACTTTGTAAAAACACATATGTACATGTACACGTCTACAGACTACATCCCATGATACATCTCGCACCAACTTACAACAACTTAAAAAACAACAGTGGTTTGCCAGTTAGCTGTTTCCATAAAAGAACAGCAACGTCAACACTTGGAAGACGTCAAATAAACATGATGTCGCCAACCAATTAAACCATTCTCCTGGGATTTTTTTTTTATTTTCTATTTTTTTTCGAAGGTGTACATTTTCCCGAAGCAGATATTCAAACGAAACACTCCACAATACTCCACTAAGAA
Organism: Gouania willdenowi; assembly: GCF_900634775.1. Classification (NCBI taxonomy): domain Eukaryota; kingdom Metazoa; phylum Chordata; class Actinopteri; order Blenniiformes; family Gobiesocidae; genus Gouania; species Gouania willdenowi. The sequence continues at coordinate 17,440,026 of NC_041055.1, forward strand.
ATAAGACATTTTCTGCCGCTCGTGTCTGTCACTTCGTTACCTCTCCAAAAGCTCTCTCCTTCACACAGGTAGGGACTCAGGAGAATGCAGTGTTATGTATCCAGTCTTGACTTTATTAGCAGATGGCAGATTGCTAAAGAAATGTGCACAGCAGTTCTCCATTAGTGATGCCAGGTATGACTCTAATTAATTGCGGTTATACATAGAACATTCATCAGGAGCATCAAAGCAAAAGGGCATTATGGTTTCTGGCCATAGACTAATATCATTTTGAGGAAAATGTCACATTAATGTTTCCAACTTTTTCATGATGTCAAACTTTTAGATTTTTAATGGAAGAGTAAATTAAAAAGTAAAGATCCTCTTTAAAATGTAACAGAACTAAAAAATGTAACTAAAAAATGATGAATAAATCAGTATGAATATTGCATACATATTATCTTGATTTGTTGAGCATTGGTATATCGGGCATGCATACACACCTGGTGAAAAAAAAAAAAAAAAAAAAAAAAAACATCTTTAAGAGCAGTCTCCACATTAACTACTCACCTGCTCAAAACAATGGGGAACTAAACTGCCTGCTGTCAGGAATTCATTATAATGCCATTAGCATAATTACATCTCGTGTGGACAACCATGGCTCAGGTGGTAGAAGGGACGTCTTCTAATTAGGATAGTTGACAAATGGATTCCAATACCATATATCTCCATTTGTTAAAATGTCTTTTGGTAAGACCAGAACTTATTTGATTGGATCAAGCACCTCATTAAGAAAAAAAAAAAAAAAAAATAGATAGAATAAATTCCAACCCATTTTTCACTTCTAGGTGTTAAATAAAATTTGGGACAGCTGTGTCTTTTTTGAGTTGTAATCACTGGAAATGTATTTGTAAACACTAAAGTGAATGTAGACAGTGCGATTGTGAGAAAGAGAGTGGAAAGTCAAGCCACGCCCCCGCGCTACGAGGGTGATTTTGCGCAAAACCAGTTTCTCCGAAAATGGTAGAAAATGGCAAAAAGAGCTTTTTAAGCCAACAAGTGAAGCTAAGGTTGTTTCTGTGGAACTCGCGGAGGAGAGCAGCAGCAGCACAGTAGCATGTAGCTTAGCGACTAGCAGCACCTGTCATTTCAATGCAAATATTTCACATCGCCAAGATGCAGGTTGTTTTCCATTCAGGCTGAGTTATGTGCAATTTTGTTTTTATTTTTTGTGCCTCATATTCATTGACTTGCTGTCAATACAAGTCTATGCACATTTGTTGTTGCTGCTGTTGCTTTTTCGAAATGCACAGTATCTGAAAATTTTAGAAAATATGTCCTTTTATTTTTATCCTTTATATTCTGTATATATTTTAAAATATTTCTACTGTTCGCTTACACCGTGGCTCAGAGAAAAACTATTTTTTTTTTTTGGATTTTTCTGTATGTCCAGCACATGTTTAGAAATTGACAATTAAAGATGACTTTGACTTTGATGTTTCTGATTATGTTTATTCCTTTGGTTAATGCATTTTCTGTGTTAAATGCAAAAGTGAAACAATAATAAGATGCGTACCTTTTGAAACGATCTCTCAAGGTCTGAAAATGCGATCCCTCGATCGTCTTTCCGCTCCCATGCCCCGTCTCCTCACAAATATCACTGCTGCATCACTGGCAAAAAGCTTTGACAGTTACCACCTGGTTGTGGTGCGTGCTAAATTTCTAGGGAACAACGTAGGGCGCAATCAAGTCCATGGTTTGATGAATTGCATTGCGCCCAATGCATTAATTTATTTGCATTTCCTCCTTCCATTTTTTTTGCGCCTCCTTATGATATCCGCCTACTTTACATATTCATCAGAGTGAAACACGCTAAATGGATTGTGACATGCAGTCCTGATTCCCTGGGGTTTGTACCCCTTATTAGCGCGTAAAGTGACATTTGCACACGTTTTATTACCCCTAAACCTTTCGTGAAGTCTTTATCTAAAAAAAAATATTTGTCTTCAGGTGCTTTAAAGTGTTTTTTAATATACAGACTTTTTCCAAAAAAATAGAAAATCATAGAAAAGTTGTTTAATTTCCACAATTTCATTCAAAAAGTTAAACTTTCATAGGTTATAGATTCAGGGCCCACAATTTAAACAATTTCAAGTATTTATTTGTTTATTTTTACATAATTTGGGCATCCAGCTCATAAAACCCACAAAAACAAGATTTCCAAAAATTAGAATACTGTGAAGAAATCACTATTTACTTTTCAATTTTTGTAGAAAAAAGAGGAGAAGAAGGACTGGACTGTTGGCCAGTGGTCCAAGGTCCTCTTTTCCGATGAAAGTAAAGTGTGTCTTTCATTCAGGAATCAAAGTCCAAGGGTTTAAGGGAAGACGGGTGAGGAACAGAACAGAACATTGCACCCCAAATCATGAGTGACTGTGGATATTTCATACTGGACCTCAAGCAGTTAAATACTTGAAATTGTTTAAATTGTGGGCCCTGAATCTATAATCTATGAAAGTTTAACTTTTTGAATGGAATTATGGAAATTAAACAACTTTTCCATATATTAAAATTTTTTGGAGAGGGTCTGTATATACAGCTTAAATAAAGGTCACACATAGTCTTTCAATTGAGCTGCCTTTGTAATTTGGTCTGACTGTCCCAATAAAGATAAGAAGCATACATCACTGTGAAAATGAACAAAATGAGACACAAACATCTATCTCTTTCCAGCCATGTTTTAATGATTCTTTTTCAATTAGCCGAAGTGACTGTTAGCTCTTGTGTAACTGACTGTAGCTTTAATAATGATGATGCCACCGACTACCGTACCTTTTTTTGGAAAGCTTCACTATTTTCTGACATTGAGTGATATCATTGTCAAAGTCCTTTGACCCTGGGGGAAGATAAGAGAGATGTTCAAAACATGTCGCAAAGGAAAACAAATAAGATCAATGGGTGATAAACATGTTCATTTCAACTTCTTTTTTTACATTCCTCTGGGGGGTTTGATTTAAAAGTCTGAGCAATAACTGTAAACTCACTGAATATACACTCATTTGCCACTTTCAGCAGTCACTGAACAATATCACAAAAAAGTTATTTATTGTAGTAAATCTCACAGGAGATTTTGAATGATGCAATTTGGATAAACTGCCAAAACTTCAACTGAGCATCTTCCATGAAGTTGAAAGGGCATTGAATGTTGGTGCCAAATGGGCTCGTATAGGAAACACAACCAATCTACTAGTAGACTACAGACAATGGGACAGATCCACAAAAGGATTCTGCTGAGTTTGCAACACTGAACTGCCATAAATAACAGAAAAAATATTGTTGTGTTATGTTTGCTGACTTCTGTCTTGTGGATCAAACTGGAGACTCTCTCTGCATTTTTCCAAAAACGAAAATCATGCAATTGGTCAGCTGATCTCTCATCGATAATTTTTTTTAACAAAAAGGTCGGGCCTGGGTGAGCCCGCGTGTCCGGACGGAATGTTTGTGGCCGGATACACAATGGATTCTTGGTGGGAGGTCGTGTGTCTGTCCATGCTTTCTGTGGAGGACGTGGAATACGTTGGCAGCATTATTGGAAAGCCGCTAGCCATCGATAAAAGTGGCCGAACTCTCAGATGGAATCCACTGTGGTGAGGAGTGGAGAGTTTATGTCAAGGGAATTGGCCACATTATTGGGTATGCTGGAGACCAAAGACTCAAGGTTACAAAAAGAAACAAAAAGATGTAGTTCATCACCACACTTCATGAATAAAATTGACTAAATTACTTAAATGCAGTGCTTTAAGTGGTCGGTATGCCACAGTACGCAGTACCGTCACTTTATAATACTATCCCACTGCGTACCAAGAGTTTTTTCCAGCATATGCTGCTTATCGGAACTTTTTCTTGCCCACGTTCCTCAAACTTCCCAAGCTTTCTCGTTATTCAGGTAGACTTAAGAGGCGGAAAAGAAACCGGCGGTGTTCGACTGAAATAGCTGATTTAGCATTTTACAAGGACAAACACGGAGGCACTGTGTGCACTGTGCGCCTCGATTGGGCACACTGTGCTCTCTTCGCATGTCTTTCTGACTTGGTATAAACCTGTTTATGCAGGTGAACACTATTGTATCTTACATCTGAGGCAAGGCTGGTGCAGATCATGGTGTGCCGTGCAACTGGACTGCACTGCTAACTCTATACCACGCCAGATTTTAGGGACACTTAAAGCACTGCGTAAAAGGATGGCAGTTGCACTCAGCTATTGGTCCAGTAACAGGGTGATTGCCTCAGTCTGCTGCTGAAGGAGCTGCTCAGAGCCTTCACAATCTGGTGTAGTGGGTGAGAGGGATTGCCCATGCACAGAGCACCCAGTTTTGCTAACATCCTCCTCTCACCCACCTCCTCTACTGAGTCCAGAGAAGAGCTCAGTACAGAACACCGGCTGTGCAAGGAGACAGGAGGCGCGCAGTGGGATCTGGTCATGCCGGACAGCTCACTTACATGCCATGCAGTTTATTGCAGCCTGAGGTGCAAATTACGCAGAGATGGAAAAGGTTGTGGGTTATTAGCGCTGCATTCTTTGTGGATGTGGCCCTAAGACTAAAACTAAATGAAAATGTGTTGTCAAAATCAACAGGAAAATATCTTGATGCTGCAACTTGTCAAAGGAAAACTGACAGATTGATATGAGAAGATAGCACAGTAGAAGCTGCACAAAAAAACCCCATCCCATTCAGGGTATGAATATGCACCTGCTGGCTAAGAAAAGAAAACAGAGGATCTAGTTTTTAAAAGACCGATCGTCACAATATTACAGACAAAGGTGTAAACTTCTGTGTTTTGAGATGTAGGATCAGATCATGGTCAATATGGACATGCTGCAGGTAAATATGCAGTAATTTTAGAACTCCACTGTGTCTGAATGGGAAATAGTTAAGGAGAAAAAAATATTCATGAAACAAAAAATGTTGGATATTACATTGATGTGGAGCCTCCATTGTTGGGATATTTTGATTGTGTTCATTTAATATAAATGTCCCTTTCATTTTAACTGTCAGTTTAAGACAAATAAAGTCTCATTTGTACACTACAATGTAGACATTATAAAATAATGTAAATTCAGGTACATTTTAAATATATGCAATAGTGTTTTCAAGCACTTCAATACTCTTGTACTCAGGAGGTTATATTCGACAGAAAATGAAAGATATGTTCACTGATCACTTTCTTTACTGTGATATTCTTGGTTTAATCACTGCAGACTTCCTCTTTTGTTATCCTTGGATATGTACCTCAAAGCCTATCTGAAAAAGCCTATTTAGGGTTCGTATTAGTTTCACACAGTCAATATTTGAAGCTTTCTCAGGAATCCTGGGAGACCCTTTTTATCAAAACTTTGCAGAGCGTCATTCAACATACCAAAAAAAAAAAAAAAAGCAATTAAACTTTGTGTCTCGAGAGGTGATGGAAAGCTTTCACCTTTGTGTTTGTTTTTATAAAAATGTATTCCGACCTATCAGAAATAAGAACACCACCAACTTTCATATTTAATCATTCAATTAATCCAAGTGTTTTCTCACTGGATTGAACCCAGATGAGATTAAACACACTTTCATCCACTCTTAGCCTGCATGTGCGCCTCTCCTCGGGCATGATTGCAAATCAGATTCCAGTCTGTCATTTCTGGATGCACACAACAGATGGGATGGTGCCTGCAGTACAAGTGGATATTTCCACAGACTGCTTGCTAATGCAGTGACACTGGGGGCAAATTATGTTTAAATTATGTATGCATCTTAGAGGTTCAACAGCTGGAAAGAATGTGTTACGAATGTGCTGCTAGATACAATGTGTAGAATACTTCGTCAAATTTAGAAAATATACATTATTGCCATTTTTCGGTCATTTGAAGACTGTTCTTATGAAAATATAATAAAGTCATTTCAGGACTTCATTTTCTGATTACTTGTTTTCAATTAGTGCACCAATATATTTACTCTAAATCTGCACACCTGCACTTCACATGTCACCCTTCAGCCAGGCACAGGCGGCGTTCAAGCATATTAGTTCTTGACAATCGCTTTGAAATAATAATATAATTAGCTTTGACTACTGTTGTAGTAAAACATTACACATTTGATAGCAGGTTGCAAGACAAGAAAGGGATTATGGGTTCTGTTATTGTTACAGCACATGCACATCTCATTCCTGGCAGTTATTTATTTCTGTGGTCAGCTGCAGTCAGCTTCATGCAGGGCTATTAGTTTGTCTAATATTTTCTGGATTTCCAACTAAATATTTTCATTTTAAGATTTCTGTGCCACCACCCACACAACTTATACTTTTCATAAAGTACATCATCAAACAGAAATATTTTGTCCACGGTTATTATAAACCCAGGATTTCGGTCACAAATTGTCTCAAGACCTACAGACATGGCCTAAAAAGCGGAAGTGATGTAAACAAGGAATGCTTTGTTTGTTTACAGGCATACAACACCTCAATGGCATCAGGAGTTCTACATTCAATCCCGAATGACCGGGGGATATAAATTCATGAGGCAAAACTGGTCTGGTTTGAACACTTCACAATGGAGTGTTATGAGGCGCCTGAGACTTCTGAGTTTGCTTTATAAATGATGTATAAGCTGGAATCAGCAACAGGAAGAGATGAACACTCAAATCTTCTCAAACACTCCCATCTGTTGTCATTCTTGGAAGTTTTGCGCATTGCATTGTGGGATGTATAGTCCAGTAGACAGATGCATTACCGTGATTTATTGTGAATGCCCCAAAAAACACTGCTAAAGTGACTTCACAACATTTCTCTTGTTTTCACACACTGAAAGCTGATATATGGGCTCTCGACTCGGTCGACATTTACTGTCTCGTGGAGTGAAGCGATATCACGGAGAATACTGGAGAGAAATTAGAACAAAAATGAGTCACGTTTAATTACTCTAGATATGATTATACTCCCTTGAATTACATCATTTACCATAACACCTGTTGATAGGTTGGTTACACAAAGAACAGTTATAATATTACAATCTTTTGCCAATGAAATGAATATGGTTTCTGGCTAGATAAACCTGTCTATTAGTTTTATTAATCTGAGACATGTGAAGCATCACTAACAATATCCATACAAATATGTTCTTGTATTAAATAAGCAGAAAGAAAGCATTTTGTTTTCAAAATGAGCAAACCTACGATGGCTGGTTATCTCAGTTCTGTCAGAAGTGGCAAAGCTGCAGCAGCAACAGTTTTACATGTAGTAGGACTTGATTCAAGTAAAGAATGGCTCAGTGGACAAGATACGCCTGCAAATACAAACACAGACATACACACACAAACACGCGCACACAAATAGACAAATATACCATAGGCAGCCCAGTTAATTTATCACCATTTATTTGTTTTGTGGTGTATTTGTTGTTGTGACGGTGTGAAAAAAAATTTCCCCTCACTGTTTCAGGACAGACAAGTGCGAGCCCAAGTATAAGTTAATTAAAATGTTGACATTTATTTTGTAGGTACTTTCATGCATAAAAACATCTGTGGCCTTTAATGGAGGAAATGATTATGTATCTACTGGCCAAATACACATCTTACCAAGTAATGTAGGGGTATTATTTTTGATTTGCACGCCCAGGGTCATGAGTTCAATTTCAGATCAATGGTGTTTTGTTTTTTTCCACTAGTTAATATGCTATATGTAATATGTATGGTCTTGTAAAAATGCAAACAATATGGTTACGTTGGTAAGTTTACTAATTTCCCTTGGTATTATGTCCAGTGTTTGGAATAACGGCGTTTTTTTCGGTAACGGGGTAATCTAACTAATTACAACGCAGTTAACGTTACTGAGCGTTAAATGCGGTGCGTTACATGCACTGATTGAATAAACTGTTATCCGAAAGCATCCCTGGCTTCTTACTCAGCTGTAGCGAGGAGGTGGGTTAAAAACAAGGTGAGCGATTATGATTGGCTTAGGCGGCGTCATGTTCCATGGTAGCCAATCAGAGCCAGTGTTTTTACACACGTGGCCAGCACACACACACAACCACTGCAGATTTGATGAAGCAGCAGAGATGACGAGCGTGGAGCAGTCCAATGAAAAGTGGTCATTTTTAAGGTGGCGATACAAACACTACTTTAAATGAATTGTGGTCAAAGACAAGAACATGCATGTGAAGTGTTCATTATATCCAGGAGAGAAGACTTTGTCCACATCCGTTGTAAGCAACTCGAATTTAATGAAGTGTAACAGAGTTAATAAGGTATGTGTTAAATCCAGCTAAATGCACAACGAGGACACCTGCCGTTAGAAATAAGCAACTGCAGGGCTATACCGGAGTAGAAACCGCAAGGTATTATGGGTAATTCCTTCACAGCCACGGAGGAATTACCGGAGGTAACTGTCTGTTAAGCTCTCAGAGAAAAGACATTTTAAGTACAGTTAATGCACATACTAGTAAAGATGGTTATATAGGGTTGATTGTGATATGTTTTAACAGTAATTTCGCCATGTTTATGATGAGTGAATGCTCTGTGTTTGTATGTATGTCTGCTTACAAGTCCAGTAGAACGAGAGCTAGCTAACATTAGCATGTTCCCTGACCATCTCCTAGGCTGCTGCTTGATGAGTGTATGTGCTGTAACCAGAGGATGTTTCTACTCTGTGTGTCTTATTACAATGCAGGTATGTTGTGCTGTGCCTTATGTTAAAGATTGTTGTTATATAAACACAAAGGTTTATCAGTTCATGTAATTAGCACTTGCTAATTTTAATAGTTTGTGTGTTGCAAGTTAAATAAAAACAATGCACTATTTTTATACTGTTGATAAAAATAGGCAAAGTGACAGTCCATATTTTGTTTTATATTTTTCTGTATATTTCTATTTTGTTTAAAGCAAGAATGGCAGAAATACTATGCTTTTGTTTTATTATTTATTTATATTCAGCCAATATGCCTCAGTTTAATTATCCACTATACGATCACAGTATGTTGCCATGTTTTGTATAGATTGTAGTTATTTTATATTTATGTTATACAGTTCCTTCACAGCCACGGAGGAATTACCGGAGGCTGCTGCTTGATGAGTGTATGTGCTGTAACCAGAGGATGTTTCTACTCTGTGTGTCTTATTACAATGCAGTAAGCTTCACAGCTACGGAGGGATTACCGGAGATGTAATAAATGGCTGTTACAACCCATATGAGCGGCTCCCGAGACTGATTGACTGAAGACGGTCTAATAACACATAGGTCACATTGGTGCCGTGACCCGGATATAACTGCCAGAACCGGGAGGACGTCTTCACTTCACTGAATCGTATTGGAGCTGCACACAGTCTGTTACACTGTCCGTTAGGCTATTTCTGTCTGGGTATCCATATATTTGTTCAGGTAAAAGTGTGTCATTTTGTAAGTATGGATCCAAACAGATTTAGCCCTAATATGACACCTTTCGGTGTTGGTAGAGGTAGAGGTAGAGGGATACATAGTACACCTGTTCCTTTTTCTTTAAGTGGCCATGAGGTAGGGTATGGAGCTTCTAATGGAGATGATACCGTGCAAAATTCTTTTGTGTGTAGAGATAAAACAACACCTCATGCTCAGTTCACTGATGAAATACACACATCACAGTGCACAAACACACCAAGTCCTGCTTCTGCCCAAGATGATGTAAGACTTTCTCACCAAATGACAACTATTGTGCAGCAAATAGGGCAACAACTGGCTGATAGCATTATGTCTCACATCAACACAACAGGCCCTGCTGTTGAGCGCCCGAGCCAAGAGGAGACGTGCAGGTTACAAGACTCCCCCAGTCGTACAGCAGACTTCTCCCAAGTTCAGCTGGTCACTCAGAGACAAGTGAAAGACCCGCCTGTATTTCGAGGTGAGAATTCCGATTCATTGACGGTTGATGAATGGGAGGATTCAATGAACACTTACATCAAGAGGAGCGGTGTTCCGATGGAAAACCAGGCTGAGGAAATTCTCATCCATCTGAGAGGCCGAGCGAAGGACGTAGTACGGTTTGGGATAAGAAATGGTGGGATTGATGTGCAGCGTAACCCACAAGCCATCTATGGACTCTTACGCAAACACTTTGGCTCCAGCCATTACTCCTCTGTGCCTCTGGCAGACTTTTACTCCACAAAGCCAAGAGAACATGAAGACCCATATGAGTACTGGCTCAGGCTGAATAGAGCTGCTGATGCTGCAGCACGCTGTCTGAATGAACAAGGTAAATCTTTTGACAATCCCAGTGTTGAAGTCACTCGTATGTTCATCAGACATTGTCCCTGCAGAGACTTAGCTCTCACATTCAGATCAAAGACATTTGATAAATGGTCAGCCTGTGAGGTGCAGGCAGTGCTGGATGAATACCATCTCGAGAAAGGGCTCAAGTCTTCTGCAGAAAAAGGTTACAAAGTGAACATGAATAAAGTTGAGGTAAACCATGATAACGCAACAGATGTTAATAAGCATGAACAGAGAAAGTCTGAAGATACTTCTACTCTTGAGAGACTGATTGGTATGCTAGAGAAAGTATTACTTCAGAGCACAACTCATCCACAAAATAATAAAAGACAACGTAACGACAGACAACCACAAATTGAGGGATTTACCAACTCACCATGTTTAGTGTGCAGCGATGCTTCTCACTCTGCTTTTGCTCACTGTCGGGAGAACAAGTTATGTTTCCTGTGTTATTCACCTGGCCACTCAAGACGCAACTGTCCAGAGAGGGGGCGCCCTCATCACCGTGGTCAGCAGGAAAACTGAATGATCTGCGTGCAGGGGAGGACAGCGTAGATCAGGTCAGTCAGCCTCCCACCTCAAGCATAACTGACTTTGATGATAGTGAAACATTGTATCGGATGTTGTCAGTGTCATCACAAAAGACTGTGATTGTGCAAAATCTCCAAAGACTCCCAAACACTGATGATTTATTTTACACAGATGTTAAGACCGAATGCGGCACTATCCTTAAAGCCTTAGTGGACAGTGGATCAATGGCGTGTACCATAAGTAAAACAGCCGAAAGTGAACTTTTACAATCCAACCAGAACATTGAGAAAAAGTCAGCAGAAGATTTTGTTATTATCGGCTGTGGTGGTAACCATGTCACACCTTCTGCCATGTATGAACTCCCCCTTGCTGTTTATGGCTTCAACGCAATAGTTCCTGTTTTGGTGGTGCCAGGTCAAACTGATGACATGATTCTGGGCAGCAATGCCATTAAGTGGCTTATTTCACAAATGAAAACCAAAGTTAATGATAAAAACCTTTCAGCTGACATGAACAGTACTCAGATTGACAATCTAACCCACTTGGTGTCTCTGCTTTCCGACTCAGATGATCCTGAAGTTCGAGTAATGCCAGCCAGAATTGGTACAGCCAAACTTAAGAGATGTGTCTCCTTGAAGCCCATGTCTGAACATTTAGTGTGGGCTAAGCTGCCTGCATCTGATCATTCTGTCGCAGGTAGTACAGTTGTCATCGAACCCACCAGTTCCAGAGCCAGACCAGCACAAATCTTGGTGGGGCGAGTTGTCACTACCTTATGGAGAGACGGCTGGGTACCAGTGAAGGTAGTGAATCCTACAGACAAGCCACTCACCCTCAGAAGAAATACAAAGATTGCGGATGTATGCCCATGTCCTTCTGTGCAGGACCTGCCTGAACCAATTCCCATCCGATCCAATGCACAGTCCACAAAAAGCTCATCTCATGCACCAAGGTCAGAAGAGGAGTTGACACGAGTCCTGGCTGACATGGGTCTACAGGATTTGGACATTTCATCTTGCGAAGTCTCTCCTGAGTGGAAAGATAAGCTTCTGCAAATCATTGAAAATTATGAATCCATATTTTCGAGGCACAAAACAGACTGTGGTGAGGCAAAGGACTTTGTTCATAGAATCCGCCTCGTGGATGACAAACCCTTCAGACTCCCTTACAGAAGAGTTCCACCATGTCATTATGAAAAGCTACGGACGGCACTGAATGACATGGAGGAATTGGGGATAATTCGCAAATCTCAAAGTGAATATTCATCACCCCTTGTCCTAGTTGTGAAACCTACAGGCGACCTCCGCATCTGCAATGATTTCAGATGGTTGAATGCAAGGACAGTAAAGGATGCACATCCTTTGCCACATCAGACAGATGCCCTCGCTGCTCTTGGTGGTAATGTGTTTTTCTCCACTATGGATCTCACTTCAGGCTTCTACAATGTTGGACTTCACGAAGATGACAAGAAATACACTGCATTCTCCTCCCCATTTGGCCTCCATGAGTACAACAGGATGCCTCAGGGTCTGACGAACAGCCCTGCAACTTTTATGCGCATGATGATGTCTATATTTGGCGACAAGAACTTCACAAGCCTGTTGTGCTACCTGGATGATCTTATGGTCTATGCTCCCTCAGAACAAGTTGCACTTGAACGTCTGCAGGTGGTTTTCACACGCCTTGCTGCTAATAACTTGAAGCTCTCCCCAAAGAAGTGCCATTTCCTTCGTCGAACTGTAAAGTTCTTGGGACACATAGTATGTGAAAGTGGTGTTAAAACTGACCCAAGTAAAGTACAGGCTATAAATGATGTGCAGGAAGTTGACCTGATGGAGCCTGATGGGAAGACACCTAGTGCCAAGAAAATCAGATCCTTCCTGGGAATGGTTCTGTATTACCATAATTTCATCGAGCATTGTTCTGCTAGAGCTAAGCCATTGTTTGACCTTGTTGCCGAGCCTGCTAAGCCACGCATGAAAGGGAGGGGACATAAACCTAAATTCAAGACGGGACATGTTAAACTGACTCCTGATGACTGGACTGATGCTTGCAGAGAAGCCTTCAGTATCCTGAAATTCGAGCTAGCAAAGAGTGTCACATTAGCCCACCCAGATTTTGAAGCCCCTTTCATTCTCGCAGTTGATGCGTCTTTCGATGGCCTTGGTGCTGTTCTTTCGCAGTTGCCTCCTGGTGAAAAGACCGCCAGACCAGTGGCATTCGCCAGTAAAACTCTATCGCGCTCGCAACTGAACTATCCAGCACACCGATTAGAGTTTCTTGCTCTTAAATGGGCAATTTGTGACAAGTTTAGCCATTGGCTAAAAGGAAGCTCTTTCACTGTCTGGACAGACAATAATCCTCTGACGTACATTCTAACCAAGCCTAGGTTGGATGCGTGCGAACAAAGATGGGTTTCCAAGCTTGCAGCATACAGTTTTGACCTGAAGTATGTTCCTGGTAGGGATAACGTAGTCGCCGATGCACTGAGCAGAGAGCCATTTGTCCAGTCGTGCATGAGTCACAGGCTTGTCACGGAACCCTATGAAATGTTGCTAAACCAAGTGAGTGGTATGTTGGACAAAACAGTGCAGGATGCTTTCAAATGTACAGTTAACTGTCAACTGGTTGCTGATCAGTCTGAAGAGGAGGGTACAACGTCTCCATCATCTCCTCAGGGTTCCCTCACCTCAGAAGACATTCAAGCTGTACTGGATGCACATGATTCTGGTGGCATTGGTCAAATAAGAGGAGTGGCTCCTGATATCCCTCAACTCTCCAGTGTCGACCGGCCTGCTTCTCTCCCAAAGAGTGAACTGATTAACCTGCAAGAGCAAGATGGTGTTTTGAGCAGAGCCCTCTTCTACATCCGCCGCCACAGGAGACCCACTCGGCGAGAACGTGTTGGTGAGCCCTGTGGTGTAGTCAATCTGCTGAGACATTGGCCCAAACTATCCATCAGAGACGGTCTGTTGTATAAGACAAAGAAGGACAGACATATGAACATGACACTCCAACAATTTGTTGTTCCAGATTCCCTGAAAGACCAGGTCCTCCAAGGCCTCCATGACTCAGCTGGTCACCAAGGTCAAGCGCGCTCACTATCTCTCGCAAGGCAAAGATTCTTTTGGACCGGAATGGAACGTGACATCATTAACCATGTGAGAAACTGCTTTCGATGTGTGGTTGGGAAGACTCCTGAGCCAAAAGACCGTGCCCCCCTTGAAAGTATTTGCACCTCAGAACCAATGGAACTGGTCTGTATTGACTTTTGGACTGCAGAACACACTGACAAGAGGAGTATTGATGTTCTTGTGGTTACCGATCACTTCTCCAAGCTAGCCCATGCATTCCCATGTAGAAATCAGTCAGCTAAACAGGTTGCTCGGCGTCTTTGGAATGACTTTTTCTGCATTTATGGGTTTCCAAAACGTATCCATTCAGATCAAGGTGCCAACTTTGAAAGCCAACTTATAAGGGAGCTCCTTCAGATGGCCGGCATCCAAAAGTCACATACAACACCATACCACCCGATGGGGAATGGCATCACAGAGAGATACAACAGAACGTTGGGGAACATGATAAGGGCTCTTCCTCCGCATTCTAAAGCAAGGTGGCCTCAGATGCTTCAGATGCTAACTTTTTGTTACAACTGCACTGAGCATGAAACAACTGGTTTTGCCCCGTTCTTTATTATGTTTGGGAGAATCCCACGCCTGCCTGTCGACGTGATGTTCCAACATGTTCTCCCTAACAAGTCTGTTGTTGACCATCAGCAGTTCATCTCACGCTTGAAACATGACCTCTCTGAAGCAGCTCGCATTGCCCAACAGAACAGCCGAACTGAACAGGCTCGCCAGACCAAGAACTATAACCGCAAAGCCAGAGGTTCACCTCTTACGGTTGGTGACAGGGTCCTGCTAGCGAATCGTGGAGAGCGAGGGAGACGTAAAGTTGCTGATAAGTGGGAATCGACAGTCTATGAAGTTGTGTCTGTGAAACCAGGAATCAATGTGTACAGCATCAGAGACCCTGAGACATCGAGAGAAAAAGTTGTCCACAGGAATCTGCTGCTACCTGTGAGTTTTCTTTCGGAGGAAAATGATGGCACCTTGCCATCTGACTGCCCGTCAGTGGCTGGAAGTGATCTGGATGTTCCCTTTGAGGCACAGGACGGTGTGGCAAAAACTATCGACTGGCTTCTGCTAATGGATGATATCAGCGAAAGACTCTCTGTGACACGCTTACCTGATTGTCCTTCTGATGTGGCCGCAAGCAGCCCCTCCTTTGAAACTGATGCAGTTTGTCCGTCGATATCTGATGTCAATCACATTCCTGCTGCTTTTGTTCACGCCACAGAGTCAACTTCCCCCAAGCCCCTCCCTGAGTGTGATTTGTCTCTGGACTCTTCTTCCCACGTTCCGGCTGGGGACACTCAGCGTGTCCCATTCCCTAAATCTGGCACTGACATACAGCCAAGTGCACTCACGCATGATATTGCCATTTGCACACAGCCACCTCCACTTTGTACTAAGTCAGGGAGGCCTGTGAGACCACCAGCTCGACTTATTTGTGAAATGAATGAGCAGGTTGTAGATGACTCGGCATCTTCAGTTGACTCTTTGTTTTCTTTTGTTCGTACCATGTTTTCTGGATAGGTTGTTGATTGATCCTTAATGCTCTGTGCCTTATCCATGATATTTTTTTTTTCTTTTTCTCTTTTTCAAATGTATTGTTTCAACTGAGCTCTCAGTTTGCATAGGAGTGTTGCTTGGGAAGGGTGTAAACGGCACCTTTGAGTATCTTTGTTAGTATGGGGATTGGCCTCCCCCTTGCTGACTTAATTCCCTGTGGAATGGTTTCTAACTGATTTAGACTATGCTCCTGTGAAAGTGTGGAGATGTTTTTGTTTGTTTTTGTTTTTTTGTTTGTTGCATATTGCCGCCCAATTTAGCAGGATTTAAGGGGGGTGTATGTAACAGAGTTAATAAGGTATGTGTTAAATCCAGCTAAATGCACAACGAGGACACCTGCCGTTAGAAATAAGCAACTGCAGGGCTATACCGGAGTAGAAACCGCAAGGTATTATGGGTAATTCCTTCACAGCCACGGAGGAATTACCGGAGGTAACTGTCTGTTAAGCTCTCAGAGAAAAGACATTTTAAGTACAGTTAATGCACATACTAGTAAAGATGGTTATATAGGGTTGATTGTGATATGTTTTAACAGTAATTTCGCCATGTTTATGATGAGTGAATGCTCTGTGTTTGTATGTATGTCTGCTTACAAGTCCGGTAGAACGAGAGCTAGCTAACATTAGCATGTTCCCTGACCATCTCCTAGGCTGCTGCTTGATGAGTGTATGTGCTGTAACCAGAGGATGTTTCTACTCTGTGTGTCTTATTACAATGCAGGTATGTTGTGCTGTGCCTTATGTTAAAGATTGTTGTTATATAAACACAAAGGTTTATCAGTTCATGTAATTAGCACTTGCTAATTTTAATAGTTTGTGTGTTGCAAGTTAAATAAAAACAATGCACTATTTTTATACTGTTGATAAAAATAGGCAAAGTGACAGTCCATATTTTGTTTTATATTTTTCTGTATATTTCTATTTTGTTTAAAGCAAGAATGGCAGAAATACTATGCTTTTGTTTTATTATTTATTTATATTCAGCCAATATGCCTCAGTTTAATTATCCACTATACGATCACAGTATGTTGCCATGTTTTGTATAGATTGTAGTTATTTTATATTTATGTTATACAGTTCCTTCACAGCCACGGAGGAATTACCGGAGGCTGCTGCTTGATGAGTGTATGTGCTGTAACCAGAGGATGTTTCTACTCTGTGTGTCTTATTACAATGCAGTAAGCTTCACAGCTACGGAGGGATTACCGGAGATGTAATAAATGGCTGTTACAACCCATATGAGCGGCTCCCGAGACTGATTGACTGAAGACGGTCTAATAACACATAGGTCACAGAAGCACCTCACAACGACACACGCATCTGAAAAATCCGAATTCTTTGACATATAGCAACTTTTTTTTTGTTTTTTTAACAGTAACGCAAATAGTT
The DNA here is from genome assembly GCF_900634775.1 of Gouania willdenowi. Taxonomy (NCBI): domain Eukaryota; kingdom Metazoa; phylum Chordata; class Actinopteri; order Blenniiformes; family Gobiesocidae; genus Gouania; species Gouania willdenowi. The sequence goes on from NC_041055.1 coordinate 17,456,892, forward strand.
ACTTTCCTTGGCAATGAGTTACTTTTATTATAGAGTCATTCAGTTACTAACTCAGTTACTTCTTGGAACAAGTAGTGAGTAACTATAACTAATTACTTTTTTAAAGTAACATTCCCAGCACTGATTATGTCCCCCCCACTAACAACCCCCTTCCTCCACCAGTACCATAAGACTCACAAACACACAGAATTACTGTCATGATCAACATACCAACCTTTTATCAAGCAGCATTTTCCCTTTTTTTGTGGCCAGTGAGCCTTTTTACTTCCTAACAGCCCGGTGAGGATTCTGAAATGTCGACTGTGTGACAGTTTTCTTGAGTCACCTCTTGACTTCCTCACTTTTACCAGAAATCCCCAAAGAGAGTCACCTCAGCATTATCACCTCCCAGGTATAACTGCTTTTAGTGAGTGCAAAGCCTTGGTATTCAAGAAGAGGATTTGTCTTTTTTAAATGGGGTTTTTAATGGCTCGAGTTGCACTTTATTGACAAGTCTTTGAGTGGGAAAAAAGCAGTTTATTAATCATTCAAAGTGTAAGAAAATCACTCAATAGTTATGTTACAACTATAAAAAAAAATTACCAGTAGGTTTATTAACAAATGACTGTTCTTGACCTCATTTTCTTATAATTGATTATCTTGACTTTTTCCACAGCAAATGATACTGGGGTGTCTTTATAATTTAAATAAAATCAGTTCATCAGTTAAAATTAACAGTAATGCAACAATCGGGAAACACATTATGAGGTAATTTAGTGTTAACTCGTTGTATGTAAATGAAAGCAAAAAAAGTGGACCTGATATGAAGTGGAAGAAATTATAGATTATTTACATAACCCCGGTTCTATGAAGTAATATGAGTGAGATGTCTCTCTAAGGGATATACGCCCCCTGCGTCTATCTCAGAAGTCCTTTCTCATTCCGCCAATCCTGATTGGCCGATGAAGATGTATCCCTCCTCCACAGGTAGTCCCTCCCACTATAAGTGGGGCGGGCGGAGGATGCATTGGCATTCTCTAAGCACCTCTTCTCGCTCAGTCAGCAAGGATGGTTGTCTTTGTGAGACATCTCACTCATATTACTTCATAGAAACAGGGTTATGTAAATAACCTATAGTTCTATTTTATAACAGAGCGCAGAGCTCCCAGCCGCGATATGGGAGGAGAGAGGAGCAATCCAGTCACCTTCTTTTTCCTCGCTGGCCTGGTTGAGCTCTGGGAGGAAAAAGAAGGCGGTCAAAGGCTTCCTGGACCAGCCGGACCGGTCGTGTTAAGATGGAAGGGTGGGCCAGAGCACGGATGGTTCATACATCTTCAAACAGCGAGTCCTGGGAAGCGACCTATTTCCCATGTATAAAGCTGGGGCGGCAAGGGCTGTGTCGTAACTGGGCTGCCAACTGGGGTGTTGGGTCTGGTGCTCTACAGCCGTGGGGTGGCGTCGAACGGGAGCTGAAGACTGGGTGTCAGCGGTCGGCTTTCGACGGCCGTGGGAAGAAGCGTCGAAGCAGTGTAGTTCCAAGCGTGGGGGCAAGGAAAAACACTGATTGACCAGGAGTGGTCGATAAGAAAGAGGATACTCACAGCAGTGCCTGGCAGCGGGATCCAGAAGAGGTTCCACCTGTGGACGGTTAAGCTGCTGCGCCCCACGCATAAAAGGAGGGACGGCTTGCGGTGGAAAGTTACGTTTTTATCAGCCAATCAGGATTGGCGGAATGAGAAAGGACTTCGGAGATAAACGCAGGGAGCGAGTATTCCATAGTGAGACAGCGAAACAAATGTTATGAATTATAACTCAAAGATACTCAATGACAATTGGTCCAGCAGGTGGGAGTCCTGATGTAGACAGTAATATAAGTACTAATGTGAAATACTTCAATTTCATGACAATGCCATTAAGCACTTTTTGAATAAGTTTGTGGTGAAAAGGATAGTAGGCCAAGATTTTTCTGTCAGTATTAAGATTAAAAAGATCTTTATAAAAGCAATACGTTAAAAGCTTTTTTTTTTCACCATCAATAAATGGACAACAATGGAAGAGGAGGATTACAATAAGGAGAAATATGTGATGAGAGGTGATGTGATTTAAAATCTTTGTTAAGATGCTCTTTGCATTATAATAGGCCAGTAAAAAGCACTTGATAATCTATTTTCCAAAATAAGGGAATCTTTTTGTGAATCTCAAGGAGAAAGTCATTGTTTTGAATATGTATCACTTGCAATGCAATATGAGGATAAAATAGGAAAGCAGCTCAACCAAAAGCCAATAAAATTGTTATTGTAAAACATAATGTTTTAAGACTTGTGGAAATAATCCCTAAAAATGTGTTTCTCCATGGAGAAAACAAATGTGTATAACATCCCATGGGATGACGGTGAAAAATAAATTAGGCAGAAAAACAAAACTAAATTTTGCTTGTCATACAACATGATTGGATAAATAACATTTGGAATAAATTAATATTAAATACACAATAGTTGGCTGAGTAAATGAATGGCCTACGCTTTAGTCCTAAAAGTAAAGTGCATTGGGACAATGTAAGAGCATACAGTAGGCTTTTCCTTCAGACTTTGACTTTGAACAATATAATAATCATTCCAGACCATTGTTCTGAACTGTAGGTGTACACGATTTTGGTTTTAGAAGACATTTGAATTAAAAAGAAAGTTTTCTTCAAAAGAGGAACGCCTACTGTTAAATAAGAAAATAAGCCTTAGTCACAGAAAGCTGGCACACAAATATAGCAAACAGGGAAAAAAAACAAAGGAAGCATGCCAAGCAGAACTAACACAGGACATGGGTTTTTTTATTTTTTTTTTACACCTGCAAATCTAGTTCTGCATAAATAAGAAGGGTACAGATTCCAAACTATTCATGTAAACTAGATCGGTTTCTAAAGGGGAATCCACAATTCTCCGTGGTTCTTGTATTGCAGGGGTATTTTATCATCTTCATCTATTCCAAATTATATCATTAGATGGATGTCCAACAAGTACTAGACAGGCTCTGAATGTTTTCAATCTTGCCCACAACATCCAACGGAAAAGAAAGTGTAAAAATGAAAAAAAATAGAAGGCAATTTCTGTGTGAGTGCCAGTTCCTCAGTGGTAGTAATTTTCCAAAAAGAAAACAGAAGTGAATTTATTTACCACCACAAATGACAAGAGAAAATGAACATCTATCTTATAAATCAAGGATCATCTGTCTGTCTGTCTGTGTGTGCAGCAAATATCTCCCTGACACAGTGTCTGTTTGACCTGAAACTCTCTGACCAGCTTGCACATGGCCCCATGGTGTGCATCTGTAATTTTGGACTTCTGTGGTGATAACGTTTCAAAACGTTTATTTTTCATTAAATTTTGAATTAACGCAGTTACACCGGACGGAGGGTTAGACCGGAGAGGGGGGAGGCTCAAGTCTTTCAACCTGATGTGAGGAGTAGGTGCACATATGTGGCTGATGCGTGTGTGTGAGACTGCACCCACGGCGGACAGATGGACAGGTAGCGAGACACACACACACACACAAACAAGTGAGTGTATGAGCGCTGCTGTTTAATGCCAAATAAATAGTTTTATTTGTACAAATGTATGTCTTTTATCAGATTCTACCTAAACTGCCTCATTAGTACAAACTTTATTTATCAATTTATCATGTGCATGTCCCATAGAATTAAACCTGGGAAATTGCACACGCTATTTTACTTTGCACCCGCAAGTATGTACACCTCTTTGTACATCCAACCTTCAAACACATACTTGGCCATAATTTGACAACTCTACTTAAGCTCCCACATGAATACATACTTCCGACGGGCAATGTAATAGTAAATAATAATAATAAAAGCTGCTTTGAGTTTGTTGCAAGTCTTTTGAGAAGACGTTTAATTTCTAAGCCAGATAATGGTGGTAAACTCAATTCATTTCATAGACTAAATGAAGTGAGTAGGTCCACAGGAGTCTCCTGAGTCCATACATTTAGACTCCAACCAAAGAACAAAGAGTTTAAAAGAACCACGCAAAACAATCTAACAATCAACATTAAAAGAAGAAAAAACCTCACGAGTGTGTCAAATCAAACAACAGTGATGGTTTCATGTGAGTTTGCAAGCTTCTGTTTGGGGACTCCACAACAGGGACTCAGTGTAATATACTGTTGATAGATAGATAGATAGATAGATAGATAGATAGATAGATAGATAGATAGATAAGAAGCAGTAAATCTGTATTTTTTAAACAACAATAAAGACTAATGTATTGAAATCCAAATTAAAGCATTTACGGTACTTTAATGCATTTTAGTGATTTTGAGGAAGAAAATGCTGCTAGAGAGAAAAGTTATTCAACCGAAAACTGAAAATGCACTTTTGGGCCATTTGGCCGGAATTTTGGATCTTTCGCCCCAGTTCTTTTTGCCCTTCTTTTCAGTGGCTGACTTCGCACTGTGGTGCTTACTGCACTAAGTTGATATGTAAATGAGCACGAGTAGTCCAAAAAGCTGGTTGACCAAAATTAAGGTATAGACTGATAATGATATAATAGAATTTCCCCCAAGTAAGCTGAGCTTTGGGCAGCCGCCCACATCGCCCATAAAAAAAAACCGCCCCTGCCTGTTCCTTTACTGACATGCCAGTGTAACAACACTATTAAATGCTGTCCCTTTGTGTGAGATGTTTAACAATTTTCTACTGCAATTATTAAAGAACTGGGATAATTAGAGCTATTAGAACTGAGAAATGTTAAATTTACTTTGCTTGCAAGACAAATGCTCCTTGTTGAAAATAATATAAAGTAGGGATGTAACGATTCACTCAACTCCCGATACGATTCACGATACTGGGTTCACGATACGATTCTCTCACGATTTATTTCACAAAATGGGACTGTAGACAAATTTTTTTTTTTTGGGAAAAAAACTAGAAAATACTGTACTATTTCCTTTTATATTTCATTGTCAAAAGAATCCCTTGATAAACTATTCAAAACAATGCAATTTAACAAAAAATAAATCTTGAATGAAATAAATAAATGAATAATACAAATGAAATGAAGCCTATAATTTAAATTCTGGTTCTATAATAAACAATGCAAAACTGCATAATAGTTCTTTTTCTTTTTAAAAGTGCAACTGAAAATGTATTTTGTGCCTTAACAATTGGACTTTAAAAAAAAATAACCGTGATTACACTGATTTACGTCATATTTGTTTGGACCAGCAGAGGGCGCTGGTAACACAGTGGTCGGTTGGCATGCAGAAATTCTTGCAGTGAAGAAGAGACGCTATGCTAGCAGACAGAGCTAATAGAAAGACGTGACTTTTACAGATATTCCAGTAATATTACAGATATTCTTTCGGTGCTAAAGGGGCAATGAATCATTTATTAACATATTTAAGAGTAGAAGGCGGCCAGAAAGAAAGTATTAGCTGGCTCCGCCCGCCGCCAACACTTCCTCTGCTGGTTAAAAAAAGTACTGCGATTCAATTTTCAGAAAATCGATATCAACCGTGATAACTATGAATCGATTTTTAACTGCCTTACGATTAATCGTTACATCCCTAATATAAAGACATATAAACAAATAGCATTTTTACCTAATTTAGAGTCAATGACATATTGAATATTGCCATATTATACAGAAACTTGCACAAGAACAGAAAGACGGTCGTGATTTTTGTTACATTACAAATTTAATTTTGTGTTACATTACGAAGGCCACAGTGTGAAATAATTAATCACAGCATTTTCTTGAAAAGTGCAAATCCACTCGCTCCACCTGTCAAAGCGTCTCACATTAAGGGAGCCATGAAAAATTCATGAACTTCTGCTCTGCTGGACGTTTGGTATTTTGTTGGCAATCAATGCTTTTAAAAAGTAAAAATGAAGTGAGATCTATCTGGCTTTGTCAGTTATTTTATTTCAATTTTTACTCATTTAGAATCTTCCAGATAAAAATTTGGTCTCCAATGGAAAGATGTTCACTGTCAATATTACTGCCAATCAGAGTATTATCGAAATTTATCTAAAACTGTGCAAGAATGTTTTAAGTGATTCTCTAAATGAGAAAAAAAAATAGATTTACTCGGGCAAAAAATATACATTATACCATCACGTATTCTATCTGTATCTAGCTTTAAAGGAAGAATATTAATCTTAACCCACTTGTATCTAAATCAGGATGATTCAAAGCAAAAAATTAAGTTCATGAGTACCCAACAAAGGTCCAATTCCTCAAGAGTTGCAGGGACTCAATTTTAGCTTTAGTTGGATTTTTCCAAAGTATCTAACGAACAACTTGAATAAAAGACCTCTGCTGCATTTTTTTAAACTTTGGAGTGAACAGCTCCCAGCTGTGCATTTGTCATTTATGCATGCTAGCACGTGCGACAACCAAAAAGAGGCTCTTTGAGAAAATCCTGTTTAATTCTAGGCTTTTGACATGGAGGGAATGCAACATTCAGTTTAGGTGTGGTCTTTAAAAAACATGATTGAACATGAGTTTGTGTATTTCTGTGTAGCCTTTCACAGTAAGTATCATATTTCAACATTTTAAAAAACAAAAAAAAGGAGTTGTTCCTGTGTCCACCCTAGCCAAGGATGGGCTGTAGAAAATACAGTAGATGGATTATATCTCATTATTCACTGCACAAAGAGATGAGACAGATTAACCATCTACACAGACCTTGTCACATAAACCTCAAGGCTTTTAACATTCTCTCTGTCCTTTGATTAAAGGCATTATTGTATCTGCTTTGTTTCCGTGGTCTCATTTAACAGTCATAAAGGGTATTGTTGCATGCTCTGCTGTCTGTCTACCACTTTCCTGACCCAGATGGCCACACCCTTTTTCCCCGCCCAGCTGAAGCAGGTGCAGCTGGAGACCTCACTCAGCAGTGTGGCTTATGAACACTCATGGGTCGTTTCTCAATCTGTGTACTTGTGCGGACTTGTGTGCTTCGTGAAACGCCATCACGCGCGGCCCAAGTCCTGTTCCAATTCAAAGTCTGGCTTTGTCCCAAACGAGTACGCAAAGTTTGCGCTTGCGCACCTCCGCAAGTCCATTCTCCAAGCTCCCTTCCCACTAGTCCGTACCCAGGAGTTCACACGTACAGAGTGTGCATACTTATACCACGATCTGAATGTTATACTGGGCTCGTGTGGTAGTGCTACCCCTGTGAGAGGAGGGTGTTAGTTTGTGGAACTTTAGTTAATTGTTATTTGCGGATTTAAGTTGGGATGTGTGACTTATTGTTGGATCTTTGAAGCTTTGTCCTCCCTTGGTTAAACAATGTGTGTTTGGTTTGATTAAGTCTTTATTTTGTTGTGCTTAGTAAACACAACCTTATTTCTGCCTTATTTCCTTGTCTTTTTGTTATTGTTCCTTTCCTTTACTCCTCGACGCCAGCACAAGGAACGTAACAGGTATTACTATGGGGAGCCACCAGTCGTGGTCAGAAAGAGGTGGCAACAACATCTATAAATTTATGAACTCACTCTGACCTCAGGCATTTTTTTCCTGGCACTAAATTTAAAACCCATTTATATCCTGTCCCATCTTGAGCTTTTCTTTTTTAAAATATAAACTTTTTTTAACCTACATTTATATGAAAATCTAGGCTGACAGTGAGGCATTGGACATACATGTGGATAATTCTCTCCCAGTACCTAAATTCAATGAATTAAAAAGCACTAAGGTTCATTTCGACACACCTTATACATTGTGGGGAAATAGATTTATCTCAGAGCTTTAAAAAATGAATACAATCTAAATACAAAATTAATTGGAATTAAAATGAAAGACCAATATGTTCTTTAAACGGGGTCCAATTTTGAGTTGGAAAATTTGACTACAGAACTATTTTTTTCATCTCAATGTTGCTGGAAAAATAAAGTTAATGACTCATTTGCATTATCTCTGTAATTGTATTCAATTCTATTAAATTTGAGCTGGCAACTTTTTTACATCTCCAATCAACGAGTTTTCCTGAAGGCTAATTTAGCAACAATACACATTAGTATGAATATTTAATTTAACTCTATCCAACAATAAATGCCAGTGGCAAACCAGAAATACATTTAAGACCAATTCAAATGGGGGTCATATCTCTAAATAAATTGGATTGCGTAAACATTCAGCTCATTGGGTTGCACTATCTGTAAAAGTCCCGAAATGGTGAAAAAATGAGTCTACGGTCCTTTCTTTGATCAGTTATTACGTTTCTAAGAGGATTAAGCTGTCACATTAGATAGATTTGCCTCTGAGGGATGAATATAAATCCTCCAAGACTCAGCAGTGAAATCTGTAACCTTTCGGGTGCTGTCACACATGGAAGCATTGGTGAAAAATGCAAACCCTCAGCATTAGGTCTGCCATTTCTCGTCATGTACCGCGCAGTGTCTCACATTTTTAGTTGTCAGAGAATCAAACATCCTGCCAAAAATGCCCAGCAGCGAAGTCGTCAGTTATGCTGACATGACACTGACAGATCATTCAGTACATATATATATGGGAAATCTTAAGACAGTTTGGAATGTTTACGTTTATTTACCTTCCAGTCATCCTAATGAAGATATGAAGAAGATACAATACTAACGCAGGGAAACAAACATTCTAAAGTAGACAGTTGATTTAAAAAGAAAAGAATTTTATTAGCACAAAAATGAGGATTAAGAGAATGTATATTATTATGATTGCTGAGATCACAGTCTTGCGTAAGTAATTAGACAGGATTTTCTCAGACAGTAATGTTACTTTAATGAAGCAGTTGGTTTTATTGTCATTTTACTTTTGCATACAACACAAACTAACATCAGTTGGCTGTATGCACATGTCAAAAGAAAAAAAAACAAGTGTTTGTTTATATTTTTGTCTTCATGTAGCAATGTGCACTCTTGTTATTGATGGGTCCCACCAGTAGGACCACCTGAGCAAACAATATATACGTATACATACAAAAAAATATGTGAAAAATAAACAAATACATTTTATGATACTGAATGTGAATATATGAAAATAATTTAAAATAAGTTAAATTGAATAATGGGTAAAACCATTAGTTACTGCAGCACCGATGCCTTCCAGCAGATTGTTCTACAAATACTGGCAAAAGCAACAAAATTATTAGAACAAACCAATGACTTTTGACTCTTCTTCTTCTTCTGGTGCCCGTTCGCACCAGAAGAAGAAGTACGAAAGACCATGTTCAGTGACGTGTGGCATACACTTTGTTCTCCATCTGATCATTTTTTAATTCTCCAATACCTCATCATATTTCTCTCATATTCATGACGGTTCACTCCATCAGAATCAGTTGCTTCCTTTGGTTTTTGACAAAGACGGTGTCAGGTTTTACTTTGGACTGGGTCATGTGTGAGGAGATTTTCATCTCCCAGTCACTGGTCATAGTGAGCGGGCCAACAGAGTGGGTCTTCTCTAGCCCACTGCTTTCCCTGACGAATGAATGGTCATGTCCTTTGCTCTAGACATATTGCACTTCTCTGATCCCCTTGCCGCCTGCCCCTGCCAAAAATGAGAGGACCTGGTAAAGACACTCAGGTTTTTTAAATAATTGTGAATGTCCATCATTAGTTATAAACAAAGACAGTTAAAACGGGTCTCTTACATTTGTTCTGAATGAACATACTTGATCTTTCTTGGGTCTTTGAAGCTAATTATGTCACAAGTAGTTGAAGCTTGCTGAAAACAAGCTATCCCTGCTACCCATCCATCCATCCTTTTTCATACCCGCTTATTCCCGTTTAACAGGGTCGCGGGGGTCTGCCGGTGCCAATCTCCGGCTCCCATAGGGCGCTGGGCGGGGGTACACCCTGGACAGGGCGCCAGTCCATCACAGGGCAACACAGACACAGACAACCATTCACTCTCATTCACTCCTATGGGCAATTTAGCGACTCCAATCAACCTTACAGTCATGTTTTTGGATTGTGGGAGGAAGCCGGAGTACCCGGAGGAAACCCACGCAGCACGGGGAGAACATGCAAACTCCACACAGAAAGGACCCAAGTCCACCCCAGGGCTTGAACCCAGGACCTTATCCCTGCTACCATTTTCACAAAAACACATCTGTCTTAGTTGAAAGATTAAATATCAGCCAATAATCAAAAATCTAGTGTTGACAAATATGGTATTGGGTTGTCCTTTCAGTTACTGGAACAGTAGAAATTACATGTTACACTTTTTTAGTGATCAGGTCATATAAGGATGGAATACCAGACAAAGCTACAATGAAGTAGTTTAATGAGTTTGTTTAGTTGTTACCTGAAGTCCAACAGTCCAGACCTGAACCCTACTAGGTTTAAACCAAGTTGTGAGTGACAAACCATCAAAGTCAGAAAGGTAATAACAAGGACAAATATCTCAGTGCCAGAAGTGTCACTTTTCTACATGAATAAGATGGTGCAGATTAGGGAGTTCTGGTGAAGCGGGTGGATTATCGAGGATTAGTTTGTGGAATAATGAACCTCCTGGGCTCCTGTGGTAATTTGACAAAAAGACAACCCACAGTTACCATCTCAGGTTAAACAATGTGTGGAAATAATTTGATAAATATTCATGACTCTGCTAATGAAGCCCAATAATCCATCTGGATTCTGTTGACAGAGCTAGTGCGGCTTAGGCGCTTTGAGGTGGATCCTTTGTGCTTTTACCTCAGGTGGTTCATAATGAGCAAAAGATCACTGCATCAATTAAACATCACACTATATATATTTTTGTTTTATTTTTTTCTTTCAGGATTCTTAAATCCATCAAGGCTTTAGATTCAGTCTCCTAATGAGGCATGTTTAAATAAAGAACCCAACAGAGAGTGAATATGATCAGAGCAATGGTTTGAGTTCATACTACGTTACTGTTTGGCTTTTTCTAAAGAAATCCATGGAAAGAAATGTGAATCTCAGTCCAGTCCTTTAAATCATATATACACTTTTTCTATCAATTGTTGTTTTTAAAGCAGTTAAGATAGAAAAAAATACCAGTGGTGTCCAGTTTTAGGGCGATGTAGATGTTAGACTAAATTAGATCAATTAAGGGCCACACAAAACTCTAGTTTTTTCATTATATTTGCATTTCATAACTGTGTATTTAGAGTAAGACTATATGTAGTAGACGTTTAAAGCTTTTAACATATTTTTTTAAACTGGTTCATACATATAGCAATAAAACATTTATATCACTGTAAAATATCTTTATACTTTATGTACATATATTATATACAGTATATATTTCTTTCAAACTTCTACACTTTAAAAAGTCACTCGGTGGCTTTAACTGGATCCTTTAACTGCCTGAATTTGGCGCACAAGCTGAACACCGCTATCATCAAACATGACCACATTTATACTGTTGCTTGTTTTACATAAAACATGTCCTTTACTGAAAGGGACATTGACTGAATTGATCCCAAGCTTTCCATACATCATTATCATCACAGCTACATTAGTGTATCCAGTCGAATAATACGCAGAACATTTCACTGACTGCATTGGCCTTTTCCTGCAGCCTTTTCCTGTGAAGAATTGAAATGCTGTGAGACAGCAGCTCTTAGTAGGATTAAATTGGTGCTGAATGAAGCCCATTTTATTCTGACTACTGCCTCGGGATGCAAAGATACAACCGTGAAGCAAACAACGGTTGTTCACTCTCTGAGATGCACTTTTTTTTTTCCCCCCCAAGATGTTTAACTGCAGCAAATTTTTGCTATTACACAGACTGGTAAGGCACTTTTTAACGACACACAGCATTTATTAAATGTTCCTGTTTTAAAAATGTCAAAGATATTTAAATAGATCACCTGTAAATTTACATTCAATTATTTTCAATTATAGTTTGTCTGAATAGGAATGGCGTTGTATAACATACAGAGAATAAAAGATACAGGAAAGGGAAATGACACTGTGAAATGCAAATACACAGGGTGAAGCAAACAATACAAAGAGACAAGGGATGAATAGAGCAGCAGATGAATAAAGACAGATAGCAGACCAGGGCAGTGGGAAAACACATGGTTGGTTTTCAGCATACAAGCTTTGATTGCAAATCCTTGTACTAATGAAACCGTTTGGTTGTAGCCACAGAGCTACATTCAGCACAGAGCGAGGATGTCACTCTTTATAGAAGATAGGCTGGAGGCTAAGAGAATTTGTGGCTCAGCTTGATCAGTTTTATACCAATGCAGATGTTTCACTAGGGTAATATGCAGTCCTCATGTTTTCTTATGAGATTTTTTTATTTGTGTCTTGCAACATTTTTGTGTTGCAAATTCACGTGTTAACTTGATGGCTTGTTCAGCACAAGGACATGAGTGCTTTTCTTTTAGGAGCTGTAGAAAGAGGGAGGGCATTTTACCTTGCAAGATATATAACTCAATAATCCAAAACAAAGCTATATTCAAACACTTCTGGTGTTTCATGAATGCAGCGACGTGCACTTGCGGTCCAAAAGAAAAAATCTATTAACATGCTTCTTTATGTCAAACAATATTAGTTATTTAATTGTAATTCAGAAAGTACAATATCTGTGAATTGTTCCAATAGTTTACTCAAGCTTACAGTAGTCATCATAAGGACTGCAGTGAGGATGACCGGCTCCCAACTCCCCAGGCTAGACGACATTCACAGGTCACGCTGCACCGTAACCAAACCATCATCCGTGATATCACAGACCCCGAACACACCATTTTCACAGCTACAGGGTGCTGTTCACACACACAACCGGACTCCGGAACAGCTTCTACCAAAGAGCTGTCTCACTCATGAACTCTCAAAAGCAACTCCCCATCCCTCATTGACTCTCTCTGCACTGGCAAGTCAAGACATGACTCGAGACACAAGATAGATGGTCGACGACATTGAGCTACGTCTTACAGAAAACAGTGGCGGACATTAACAAAGTAAATTTACTCAAGTACTGCATTGAAGAGTAACTAAACCCCAAAACCACATTTTTTTGCTGAATACAAATGTTTTTGGGTGTGATGTTGTAAAATGGGGTGCACTGTGGCTTAGTGATCAGCACGTCCACCTCAGAGCAAGAAGATCCTGGGTTCAAGCCCTAGGGTGGACACTTGAATCCTTTCTGTCTGGAGTTTACATGTTCTTCCTGTGCTGCGTGAGTTTCCTCCAGGTACTCCGGCTTCCTCTCACAATCCAAAAAGGACATTTATACACAATCCAATTGATTGGAGTCTCTAAATTGCCCGTAGGAGAGAATGTGCATGTGAGTGGTTGTTTGTGTTTCCCAGCAATCGACTAGCGCTCTGTTCAGGGTGTACCCCCGCCTTGAGCCCAGTGTGAGCTGGAGATAGGCACCAGCAGATCCCCGCGACCCTGAAAACAGGTACAAGCGGGTCTGAAAATGGATGGATTTTGCTGTAAAATGTCAGAGTGACTGCCCTCAATGGGTTGAAACCTGGCTATTAGAATTGTTTTTTGCTATTAGCTAAGAACAAGATCATGTGACATTTCGGCATCATCTTGCATCACAAACGAGCACTGTTAGCCCCACCCTTTTTTTTTTAAAAAACCAGCACCTGTGGGCTCTACAATCTGTGATGAGTAGAGTGGACTGAGAGAATTGAGAATAGAGAGGAATATTGAGTAATGAGTAGCTAGTCAGCATAGCATAAATTGTTCATTGCAGATTTCATAGTATAGACTGGGCGTGTCTTAACTTTTCCAGGAGCCCCGCCCATAATCAAGGCTTTTTTAAATTTCCCTCCTAGTGCAGGTCAGGAGAAAGCAGGGGTTTAGTTACTCTTTAAGTAGTATTTTCAAGTATCTGTACTTTACTTTTGTATTATTTTTGAGGAAAACCTCTTACTTTCACTCCACTACATTTGAAAGACAAATATTTTACTTTTTACTCCTTTACAATTCTATGGATGCCGTTGTTTTTCAGTACTTTTTCCTCTCAAGTCATCTCATGTTTTTTTCACTGTTTCAGTATTGATGCTAAAAAGTTTCTGTCCAGTTCTACCAAACCATTAATACTGCATGCTCATCAATGCAAGAGCAGATTGGAGAGAGGCAGGTCAGCCTGGAGAGTTGCAGGAGCTCAGTGAAACAACAATGGATCTGTTCTTATCAAGAAATTGAACCTGCCACTGCTTTGTGTCCATCATTAGGTTGATATAAAAAATAGTTGGGAAAGGTGCTTGTGGTTTACTCAGTCAGTCTAATTGAGGCACTTAAAAACTCATTTTGGGGGTATAGACGTGAATCTACGTTTGTGATGACCTGAGGACCAACATTTTTAACACTCCCAAAATGCAAAATAGCCATTGAAGCTGCAGCTAAAAGAGATCTCAATAAGTAAGCTCCCATTTAGGTGGGTTTGTCTGAACATACTAGGTGCAGGAACCATGTTGTTTACATATGTGATGCTTGAAAAATTGAAAAATCTCTCCCACTGCCTCTCCCAATTTGCCAGAGGCCACGCCTCTACTTCTCTGCACTCGCATCGCGGAACATAACAAGGTTGCATCGGGTGGCATTGATATAGGTCTATGTGTCAGGTAAGAGCTGTTGTGATGCACAGCCTTGTTTCCGTGCACAGTTCCGCAATCACTTTGATTGACAGTCTCAAAATCAGGAAGTCAAAGCCTATCGACTGGGCACACTCGGCAATCGTTTCTATTTGTATAGGGGTCTATTGGACGAATGAGGAACTTATTTACATTAATGTATAGGAATGATTACCGGCAGTAGACCATAGTAAAAGACTAGTTAGGTATTTTTTCACATTTCAAAAGAATGATACATAAACATAGATTTTTCAGAAACTCCGGGTATCAGCTTTAAGTCTCCTCCTCACTGTCCATCAGTCCATTTACAGCTTTTTATGGTCACTTTTTACTGGATCCAGACTGAGATTGCGGTTATTTGGCAACTTTATGCTGTTTATTTCCATCATAAACCAGCTGATTTTATCTCTCACTCCGTGTGTGTGTTTGTGTCAGATATGTCAGCTGTCAGCCTCTGTTTGATAGCACACGACCATAAGTCTCGTCTATTCTTCTGAAAAGGGTGCCCACCAGCCGGTAAGTAGTAAAATTTATGTCCTGGATTTTTTGTACTCCTATTTGTGCAATCAACAACGCAACACGTGCCATTGTGTTGTTTTTTATACGAAAATTAAAGTTTTTCAATCGCGTGCCGATGCTAGTACAATGCAGTTCTCTGATTGTTTTTCACCGAGCCTGCGCATGCATGCACCTAATTTAGTTTGCATACGTCACATGAAATGGGTGTATAGGTTGTCACAAATCCATCCATGGTGACAAGGATTCCTCCAGGACAACAATCCTGTATCTCATTTTTGACATTATGGTTTGAGAGATGGATGGAGAGATGGCACTATTTGACAGAAATATTGGACAGGGGTACATGCTCTAGACCCCAAAGGTCAAAGTTTCATTGACCTTTTGTTTGGGAGAAATTAATGAAAATAGTTTTGATTAGTTAAGTCACCAAACATTAACTAATCAACCTGACAACAGTTCTCTGACCTACTTTCTTTCCCATGGCTTTCTCTGCCTGCCATTTTGACCGTTTTCTTACAGTAGCTAAGTTTAACAGATAATACCTGAAAATGAATTGAAAATGTTATCTGAAGTGTATTTTTGTTGTATTTTTAGTTAAAATACCAGATATTATAACCACACTCATTGGAGAGCATTAAAGCTTCTCCACTACTGTGATATTTCACACGTTATGATGATACTACCTCTACAGCAACGCACCAGGAGACAACAAATATTTTTCCTCCATGGGTTTATGCATGTTGTTTTCTTCTATAAAGAAAAACCACCCTCTGTTGTTATTTTCTCCATCCCATAAGATCAGGTAATGGGTGTGATGTGTATCAGCCAACGTAAGGTGTTTAGCAACACTTCAGATATATGTTATCACACCCATGAGGATGAAGTGTGAGAAGTTTTGCTGTGCCTTTCTTTCTTTCATATACACCTATTAAGCATGTCAACTCTAAATGACCATATGTGCCTCCCTTAATCAGGAATGTACTCAGAAACACATTTCATTTGTTTATAGTTGTGTGTGTGTGTGTGTTGTGTAGTATAACTTTAACTCTATGAAGATGATTTATTGTCCTGTGCAGAGATTCTATTACAGTGTTTGTACAAAGTAGCCAGCATATGGTGTCTCCGCTCTGCTGATGCTGTTAGGAATATTCAGCAGGAGAATGGATCAGACTTTTAACCACTACTCTTGTTGACAGGTGTGAAAGTATGTTTGGTGCTTCTGCAAAAAAAAGCAACAGGGGTGGAGTTCAACTGGAACGCTCGGCGGCAAATTGATTTTATATGAGCTAAAATGAGGTACTTGTTCGAGTATTGATCGGGAGACAATTCAATTTCAAAGACTCGTCTTTGCTTTAGAATGGAGACAAAACTGTATGCTGCAAACAGCTCTGCTCCCCCACATAAAGTAGTCATTAAAAATCAGTTTTAAAAAAAAGAATTATATCAATGTCCAGTTTTGTGTTTTTTTCCAGTATTCGTATTTGGATAATAAAAGTAAATGGATTTGATTTATAAAGAGCTTTTTATATAAAGGGTGGTGCTTGCTGTCCTAGTGGGTGGGGGTGCTTTCGGTCGCCTGGATGGGTTGTTTGGCTAGCTGCAGGCCAATCAGCAGGTGGGCCTACGTGCCCTTGGTTGGGGGACGTGGCTTTGTATTGGCGTTGGTTAATGGTCTTTCGCCCTATTTATGTCAGGCTCTGTTTAGTTTTGTTCACTTTAGCCCCTGTGCTCCTCTTTTTGTTCTGACTCTTTGTTTATTCTGTCTAGTTTCATGTGTTAACTCTTGTCTTTTGTGATCTTCCTGCTTGTGTTTCCTCCTCCCAGTGATGTCAGTGGCTGCGTACGAATAGCCCCTCCTATCTCCTTTCCTGTCCACTTTTCCTTTAAAGGTCCCATGTCATGCTATTTTTTGCCCATCTTCATTTGTTCTAAAAACAAACCCTAACCCCAAAAACATAGTATTTGAGGTTTATTTTCCCAAATTCGCCTGTTTTCCAGAGTTTTAGCCTCTGAAAAGTCACTTTCTGAGCAACTCTACACAAACGGGCTGATTTGCATCCCATGTATGCATGTTAATGAGTGGGCGTGTCTATAGACGGGACACTGATTTCCTCCTCCCCGCACGGTGACGTAGGGCCAAAGGACGGCCCGCCCTCCTCCCACCCACTTCGGAGCCGAGCTCATGCTGCTTTATAAACACGAGACAGAGCGTGGGGGCGGGGCGTTCACCGGTTCATACATAGACTGTAGAAAATACATACAGAGCACTGCACGAAGGAAGCTGAAATTCTCACCTTTGTGGGTGTGTCTGTTTACATGTCAATCACGGCAGAGAGCTTCCTGGAGGCGTAGCTTCTCCAGATCAGTGCCGCATCAAATTCGTCATCAAAGTCGGAACGTGTCATCAAATTGGAGTGAGGTGTTTAGGCTCACCCTGCAGTAAGAAAGGAGCAAATCACCCTCTAACTAAAGATTGAGGAAATCAATGAAAAGAACACTTTG
This sequence comes from Gouania willdenowi, assembly GCF_900634775.1. Taxonomy (NCBI): domain Eukaryota; kingdom Metazoa; phylum Chordata; class Actinopteri; order Blenniiformes; family Gobiesocidae; genus Gouania; species Gouania willdenowi. The sequence continues at coordinate 17,474,448 of NC_041055.1, forward strand.
GCCATGTGTATGAAGCCCATATAGCACTTTATGATGTTTAAAGCACAGAAAAGTTGATTAGCTTAACATGGGCCCTTTAACCCCAGGAAGTGTTTAAGTGGTGGCCATGATAAAGAGCAATCAAATTCTATAAAAGGAAAGGAGGTTCTCAGGTCTATGGACACAGGTCAGAAAGTGGAGACCAGAGCTCACAGTAAACATGGTGATGCTGCATTTAGTTGTTATGCTGCAAAGAAGTGGAACAAACTGCTTAAAGGCACTTTTTTCTCTACTGCGAATGATTGAGAGAGAGATTTTTGGTCATGTTGTTGACGTCATGTGTTTGTTGATGATTTGAATTGATTTTACTGATGATTTTAAATGCTCCTATTGATTTTAAACAATTGAATGTTTTATCATGTAAAGCACATTGAGTTGCCTTGTGTATGAAATGCGCTATACAAATAAATTTGCCTTGCCTTGCCTTGCCTCAATGTTTCCCTGATAACGTCCATTCGCCTAGGAAACACTGATGCATCCTTTACCAAAGGAGACGAGATAATGCTGACCCACAAGTCCATACGGCGACAACATTTAAAGGGACGCACACACCCGATGACTTATGGAAACTCATGATGACCGACAAGGGACGAAGATCATGTAAGCAATGCCAATGCAATAATATTACTTGAACAACTTTAAAATAATCTAAAACACTTTTATGTAAGCCATTTTATCAGATTATAACTGACATTAAACGACACTGTCATTCAAGAAAAAAGGGATCAGAGACATTTTTAGCCACATTGTTTTATTCAACATAATTCATATTTGTGAGTGGAAGGTGAGTGTGAGCAACCATTGTCAATGTCACGTTGTTTTAGTTTCACTTTTGTTCCTCGTAGCCTGGTAACCTCTTTTCCTTTGATTTACATTCAAACCCTGTGATTTTTAGGTTATATCAGCGGAAAGTGTTATCAATGCGCTTTTAGTAGACCGTTAAAGTGTGTCTGATTGTCAAAACAAATGTGATCGCCTTTCCCTAACTCCTCTCCTAACACCTTTAGTTAACCCTGTGACATCATCCACGGGTTAAGGAGAAGTGGATGGGAAAGGAGATAGGAGGGACTGATTGGACGCACCTAGTGTGTTTGTGTTGTGAGCGATTAGCTGCCTAATGTTTTACGCCATCACAATTTCCAGCAGAACCAGGTTCAGAGGTGGCAATATCTGCTTCGACTGGTTGATGTTATTGTGGACAGAAGGAAGAGAACAAACAGGATAGAAGATAGACCATTAGTGTGTCCCGGACTTGTTGAGCCGTGAACCACAGATCAGGAACTGCCAGCTCCAGCTTCAAGACACCTGGAACAGAAAAAAGAGAGAAGGCGAGGACAAGGCACAGACTGCAGAAAAACATGATACAGTATTAGCAGGTCTGCCTGCATGGAAACACCTGGCGCTAAACTATGTGAGAGTGGAATGAGTATGGGGTGGACATCAGTGTAAACGGTGTGTGTGCAGTGTAATGGGTATATAACGTGGCTTTTTCAATATTTCATAAATAAAAAAAAAATGTCATGTTCGGGTCCTTGTGAATTACTAAATGTCTCTTTTAAGCCTGAATCCTAAATGACATAGGGAAAAGTAACTGATTCCAAGAGCTCACATCACTGTAATTGAGTTGAATTAATTGGTGTTATTTCACTTAAAGTATTGTACATTTTAACAAAGTTCCACTTGTGCAAGATTTTGTCTCTTCCTTTATAAGTTCATACAGAAGATGTTTACTGTATGCAAGGGAACCGTGGCAAGATTTATTACCAACAATAAATGTGGAGGGTCAAAGTAACTAGTAACTTTTAGTATGAGTGCTACTTAACTGAGCTACTTTTCACTTGTACTTGAGTATTTCATTCATGACTTGTACTTGAGGACAATTTCAATCAAGTAACGGTACTTCTAGTTAGGTAGGATACATTAGTACTCTTAACACCTTTGCTAAATTATTCTTGCGACAGTCCACGCAGAGAAGACAAAGCAGTGTTTCCAAATTTCTGACCTAGAGAAAGCGTTCGAAAAAATGTCATCTTCTGTCCTCAAGGAAGGAAGTATAAAACAAGAATATGCTTTTAAAAAATCCTTCAAAAAAAGGTGGTCGGCACCTTCTAATGAGATCCCCTATTCTTCATGACGCACTTCATTTCATTGAAAGATGTGTGGCTTTGAGTTGCTGCTGTTCCCTTTAATTACTGTCCTGCGGAGAAATTCACACTGCAGTGTTTGAAGGTAATTTATTTTACGACATGAATCTCCTTGAAACTAGTTTTAGCATCTGTATTTGAGCTAAAATGTGTCTTCATACAAATAATCCTGCCAAATAGCTTTTGTAATTTATTATACACTGCAATTTGTTTGTTGCCCGGCCTTGTGAAAATGGCATTTATTTTAGTCCTTTCATTTGGTTTCAGAAGAACTTTGACAGTTGCAGATGTAAGATATGTTATAAGTATTAGGCCTTGAGTCACACAGCTTTTCTTCTCTTCCCACACGCAGTTGGTGAAAATGATCACTTGTGTGGATTGGCACAGGATGCTGCAAGGCATCATAGAAGCGAACCAGTAATGAGGATATGATTTTACTATCCACCACCTGGTCTGGAAAACACGGGTAAGGGAAGATTGGGAGATGGGTGATAGGAAGCAGGAGTGGAATGAGATGATGAGAAGAAAACTGGAGAAGGACGTGTTTGTGTTGAGCCAATATCCCTGGGCACCACAGACAAGATCTTTAGAAGTAGCAGCATCTGCTGTGGACAACAAGCAAGGAAAGGAAGCAATGCTTAGGTTGGAGATCTTGGAAAAGAAAAAAAAAAAAAATATTATTTCTAATAAAATCTTGTTTTGATCATTTTTTAGACAGCTTGTATAGAAGTAAAGCAACCATGGTATCACACTGAGCAGCGTAGAAAATATATAGGTGTCCCAAAGTGTGTCACTCAGTAGAAGTTCTAATAACGCTTATACTTGTATATTAATCATATTCCATTTAATCACATTCTCTTTAGGAATATGATGAATGTATGAACAGTTTTTCCATTGTGTTTGTATCTTCCCTGAATTTCAAAACATAAAAACATTTTGCATGAACAAGACGAGGGCTGCAACTAACGACTAGTTTAATAGTCGACTAGTCAAAAACACAAAAAATTGAATATGTCAGCACGAGAATCTGCTTCAGTAATAGCATTCACACGTGTACATATTTATTTCCTCATTAATAGTGAAATTATTTTCTAAAAAAAAAAAAGCACATGAAAAGCAACAGTACATTAGTATTTTTTTACTGTTTAATATAAACCACTGCTGCTGAATCTAGTTTAGTTTATATCTAATGAATAACATTAAGTTATGGTTGATAAATAACTCTCTGATTTCTATAATTAAACCAGATCAAGCTGATGGTTTTTTTCATTCAGTGTATTTAGGTGTAATAATCTCAATAGTTACATCACTGTCTAATGGAACCAGCTTTGTCTTTGAACATGTGAAATATAATTAAATAGGGATGTAACGATTAATCGTAAGGCAGTTAAAAATCGATTCATAGGTATTACGATTCACATCGATGCTGTGAAAATTGAATCGCAGTACTTTTTTAAACCAGCAGAGGGGCGCTACCCAGAAGTGTTTGGCGGCGAGCGAAATCTGCTAATACTTTCTTTCTGGCCATCTTCTACTCTTAAACATATTCATAAATTATTCCTTACCCCTTTAGCACCGAAAGAATATCTGTAATATTACGTGAATATCTGTAAAAGTCACGTTTTTCTATTAGCTCTGTCTGCTAGCATAGCATCTCTTCTTCACTGCAAAATATCTGCATGCCAACCGACCACTGGGGTACCAGCGCCCTCTGCTGGTTCAAACAAATATCTGACTTAAATACAGTAAAATGACTGTTTGTTTTTTTTTAAAGTCCAATTGTTAAGGCACAAAATACATTTTCAGTTGCACTTTTAAAAAGAAAAAGAACTATTATGCAGTTTTGTACTGTTTACTATAGAACCAGAATTTAAATAAGCTTCTTCTTCATTTGTATTATTCCTTTATTTATGTCATTCAAGATTTATTTTTAGTTAAATTGCATTGTTTTGAATAGTTTATCAAGGGATTCTTTTGACAATGAAAAATAGTATAGTATTTTCCCAAAAAAAATAAAGGAATATTTTTCAGTCATTTATATACAGTCCCATTTTGTAAAATAAATCGTGAGAGAATCGTATCGTGAACCCAGTATCGTGAATCGAATCGTACCGGGAGTTGAGTGAATCGTTACATCCCTATAATTAAATATATTGTGTTTCACAAGTTGGGACAGATAAATAGTGATATTAGTATAACATTTGTTTCTCATGACGTGTGACATGTTTTTATCCTTCCATACAAGAGTTAAATCTGACCATAATCAAATCGGTGGCCCTTTGTGGTTTAATGATAGTAAGCTGTGTAGTTACTTGGTCTATTCCTTTAATGCAATGGTTAGCATTAGTCGGTGAGCTAGCTTTTTTGCTTTAGTAGAGAGTGGAACGTGGGAACTTTGGGTGGATCTGACCGAGGAACGTAGACTGGTTCACTTTGTTGGAGGGTTGCCTGGTCATAACCAAGTACCGGTGCGTGATGTGTCGCCGCTCGTCACAGCTTCAGGTGACGAGCAGAACTACGTGTGTGAGAGGCGAGAGTCGACGGCGCTGAGCTCCCGGTAACAGCGACATATTCTTACCAGTGGGAATGTTTTTGATGATATACCTCCCTCTATTCACGTCCGTAACGTGCATACAGCTCTGAGCACAGATATATTGAAGGTGAGATGAGCCACTCCTCTGCTCCGTCCACAGCTTGAAAAAAAACGATGATGACGTAACCGACAATTGTCGACAAATACATTTGTCGGTGACTAATTCTGTCATTGATTTTTGTCGACAATGTCGACTAATCGTTGCACCCTTAAACAAGACAAGACTAAAATGAATTAATATTACTAGCATTCACATTCATAACCTTGTGTTGAATTGTAATAGCTTCTATTGAAACAGGACTACTTGCTGAAAGGTGGAAGCATGATCTCAAGCATGTTTTTGGATCTTAAATCTGAGTGGCTATTGCCTTCTTTGTTAAGTTTCTATGTCCTCTATGAGCATTTTTTGGAATTCCTATCATAGAAAAATATCACTAATGTTTTTGTACAGTCAATAACCTGAATAAAATGTTTAACTTTCAATCACATGCAAACTACCTTGCCAGATGAGTTCACTTACACTAGAGAAACAGAAAACAATACACAGTTAAACTGCCAATAAAGCAGACACACAATATGTCACCATTTAAAGCAACCTACTGTTTGTAAGGCATATCTCGAGAGGATCCAATCGGATCGGCATTCCCATAAATTATATTATTCCTAAAGTATCACGAAATTAAATAAATCAAAACCTGAGAAAAAATGTACCATGTTGTCAGAATATTTCATGAATAATGTTTTTAAGATCAGTCAACCTCATATTTTGGATATCTTCCAACCACTTAGTTGAACGACTTTCTTTTCTGCCCTCGTGATGCCATTTATATACATATTTGTAATAAATTGTTGTGAGCACGAGCACATGATAAATCAAGCAAACAGTGGAAACACTGTAATCAGGACTTCCCACAGGGAGTCAATCAGTCAGAAAATCCTGAGCCTAGCATAAACAGCGGTGGCAGGATTAATCATCTGGAATAAAGTGAGCTCCGCATTTTCACTTTTTCATCTATCATAGTGATGCAAAGGAGTAAGCACGGCGTGTCTGATTCTAATACATTTGATACCTGAAATGGCAGGTGCACATGCTTGGCAAACCGTTACGGTAATTATATAAAAAGATACAACAGTCCGCACCAAATTTTTTTTTCCCCTCATTAAACTTCAAAGATATTTATTGGTTACTATTTTGCATCATACAAAAAATCTCCAACACGAAACAGCTAATTCCACAGGCTAAAGTGGGGTGACTAGATTTTTGAAACTCAAAACCGGGACAGTAGTTTCACCAAAGAAGACTTTTGTCCTGAAAAAAAGGTCACATGAATTACACTTCTTATTTCTTCATTTTGGAATAAATGTATTATTGCAATGGCTGAACCACATTCAAAGTGGCCATGAGTAAAAAAACACCAACATTTTAAGTTAACATATTTTTTTTTGAATAATAATGTTAAGTAATATTGTCAATGCTATCGATTAATCAGTATTTTGAGTTGCAAACGCAGAAAAGACTTTTGAGCTTTTTAATTGCTTTTTAAGTGCTACTATGGCAACTGTTGTGATTGACAGCTCACAGTCCACGGAGAACACGCTTTTAAGCGTAATGTGCTGCTGCTTTCAGGGTCTTTTCTGTCTGCGGCATCACAACAAATGTGCATTTCTTACACTGAGCCTATGAAAAACCAGGAAAAATCAATGATTTGGGAGAAATTGACCAAGACATAGAACGCAACTCTGAAAACCGGGACTGTCTTGGGTAAATGGGGACGTCTGGTCACCTTAACTTTGCCATACTCTGTGTAATGAATGGATACACTCATTTATAGATTTTATAGCAAACCTTGTGGGCGTTACTTTGAAAAATTAGGTTTACAAAGATAAAACCTGCTGTAATGGTCTTTAGCGTAAAAGATCAGTCAGCGAATGGGCTAGCTTAGCTGAGCAAAGTGTGGAAACCTATACTTTTGAAATTATGTAATAAAGTTTAAAAGATATTTAACTTTCTTCGATGTATGTATATTTGAAGACTTCCTGCATGAAAATTACGTACAGTAACATATTATTAATGTGAATTATGGAAATAAATATGGATGATGGATTTTGTGCAGTGGTTAGCGCTTCAGCTTTAAGGCTTGTATTGTCACCAGCTGGCACTTTGCCTTTCTGTGTGCACTTTCCGTATCTTTTCAGTGTAAAAACATGCATATTTGCTGAACAGGCCCTTAGTCCAGTGATTGACCTGTTCAGTGTGTGCGTTAGAGTGATCAAGACCGGTCTTGGTCTCGAGACCACATGTTGAAGGTCTTGGCCTTGTTTCAGTCTCAGACTGACCAGCACTGATCTGCTATTCTTCAACTTCATGAATATGATAATAAGGAGAAGCACTTGTAACCTTTCCTGATGAATAAATGTTGTAATTTGACTTAAAATAGTTAGTGTTAGCTCAGTGATTGTTCTGCCTCCTTGCATATCTTTATGAGTACCTGTGTGTCAGACACCTACAAAACCTGGGACATCAGTCCCACTGATGCTTCCTTTAGGCCTCGTTCACATGACAAGAAAACATCTTATTTCCAGATATTTCAAATAATTCTGTACTTGGTTTTGGATAGTGGTCTTGAGTACAATAGTATGCGTTGCATTGTTCCTTGATGATGCAAAAATGAGCTTGAGTACTAATTTCTCTGAGATGGGTATCCAGATACAAAATACTAAGAAATTATCAAGCTTTTCAGTTTTTCCTGGTATTTTTATTTGATAAAAACACAGAAAAATGCTGATTTATAAGACAGATTCCTGCTCTGCATTGTAAAAAAACACCTCTTATTCTGTTTTACAGCCCTCATTTTATTTATTGAATGTGATCATAAATAACCTGCTGTCCAAGCACTAATACTGAATAGCATAAGCATTCAAGTATTTTTTTATTTTTTTTGTGCATTTTTTATTGTCATTGGCCAAATGCTAAATTCCAACGTACACTACCTCAAGGACCCAACCAAGATGATTCAATTAACCAAGAGGTAATTTAATTTGGATTTTCTGTGGTATTCATTGAAAGTGAAGACATCAAAGAATAAATCAAAGAAGGGGAGAAAGAATGGCGGCAATAAATCAAGATTAATGTTGTCATTTTGGGCTTTGACCTAATGTATTTTTTAATTTGCTTTAAAGATGTAACTTTGCCCTTGAATGAATCAAGATTGTCTAATGAGTGGTTTAAAGTGCATTAAGGTAGTACAGGGGCTCAAGGTTGTGCAAAATAGACAGGATAACCTATAGCAGTGATTCTCAACTGAAGGGTCGGGAACTCAACTTGTTCAATACTCCATCTGGAAAACTGCGGATTCTCGGTGGTGCCGCGGATGGAAGCTAAGCTCTGACCACTCGGTTCAAAGGTAAACAATAATTTTTGTTTTTTAAAAAAAGACACCCGAATTGTAGATAATACTTTAATTTACTTACTCACTTCTGTAGTTTGGAGATTTACATTTTGTTTTGCGCAGTTTTGTTACTTTTCTGCTTGACGCTACAATGGCTATGGAGTTTGGTCATCAATGTCTCATAATCCACGGGAGCATACAAACACGCACACACACACACACATGCCCTCACCACACATAAGGTATTTATAATAAAAAATATATTACATGAGTAAAATAAAACTAAGCAATATTTATACAAAAACCACACAAAATGACAACAGAAATGCACAAAAACATACATTACAGAAAAAAACACCAAACAACAAAATATAAAAATATGAAAATGAATCAAAATACACCAAACTAAATATTTATACAAAAAATACACAAAATGACAACAGAAATGACTCCAGAATCACACTTCAATGGCAACAAAAAACAATAATTATACAAAAAACGCACAAAAAGACAATGGAAAGATACAAAAATATGAAAAGACTCCAAAAAACATGCATTACAGAAAAATACACCAAAAGAAAAAAATATAATAAATGAGTAAAAAAACAAAAACACATTTTTCATTAGAACTACAGAGTATGGAGTATGTACACCTCTTTGTATATCCAACCTTCAAACACATACTAATTTGGCCATAATTGACAACACTACCTAATCTCCCACTATATGAATACATACTTCGGACAGGCACTGTACTGGTAGTAGTTAATTCTGAATTCTGGTGCACATGGGTCTTTACATCACTTTTGTTATGCAAAGATTGTAAAAACGTCCCCTTGACGATCAAACTACAAATCAAACTGGGTACAGATCTACTGTGTCTTTGCAGCTCTCTCCTTTCATGTAAAATGTGCTCTGATCACCAACAAAAATTACACAGAGGAACTTTTTTTGTGCTGTCTCTACCCTCAAGCAGCTGCTCAGTCGGAAACTGATTCATGACTTCATTCTGTTGTCACTTCAATATATTTAATATGCACGTCTTCTTTATGGGCTGCTAAAAGCACATGACTGATTTTGATTGCCATCAAAATTTAACCTTAAACTGCAAATTGTTGATGTCTAAAGAAAAAAAGCCATCAGAGGGACACGTTGGCTCCTCCATAGGCATAGGCAGGCAATAGAGCACCAGGTCTTTGAGAAAGGAGCTCTGCTTTTCCATGCATACTAGTAGACAGTAAGTCTATCATGACTCACACAGTTTTGTTAAATCTCTTTGACTACAGGTGTCATTTGATCAAGAGATTTTTGGATGGTGTCTCCCTGTGTTTGTGTCTTTAGTTGTTTATTCTGTAGGTTTCTGTAGGGATGCCCAATACCTATACTTGGTCATGTGTACTTGACGATACCTATACTTATGCCACAAACACATAATCTTCTTCTCTGCTTGTTACAACAAAAATTTTTATATTAGATTAAGAAAATACTTTAAAAAACAGCCCCCCCTGGAAGGCAATCCCAGAAAATACAGCAGAAATTACAGGGCACCTTTCAAAGCCATTGGATGTAATGTATATCAGTTCCTGGTATTGGTGAACTTGAACAAGTACAAGTATATAGGTGAAGTATCGGTCCTATACCCAATACCTTTATCAGAATTGGAACAACCCTAGCAGTAAAGATTCAGCTTAGAGTTTAGTTATGTAATCATTAATTTGAGAATTTCGTTAATAGAATGTGCCTTACTTTATTTTTATTTATTTATTTTTAGTTATTTATTTATTTATTTATTTTCACTTGTCTGCACATGCTGTCAAAGGTAAACACTACAAGAAGTGCGATCATTATGAGACAGCAATGTATGTTTTGTTATTGCAATGAAATAAATTAATTTATTTTATTGCTTGATTGTGACAATCACCAGCCCTCCCTAAGGAAGGGTAAGAAACACTTTATTATAGGGAGGATGTAGGGGGGGGAAGGGAGCAGGGGGGAGAGACTCAAGGCAGGAAATAGAAAGGGTGGGGAAGAATAGATTATTTTACAGTGAGAGTGAGATGTGAAGTAGAACATATTGTGCTTATTATGTTGTGTAATCAAGCCAGTCTGGTGATAAGTGTAAAGCTTAGCTATAATGGTGGTGGCTGTGGACAGAGGGAAGGAGTGAGTGGTAATACCTGAAGCTGGTATTTGGGATCAATGTGTCTAAAGTTAAGCCCAGTATGAGTTTTATCCCACATCCCAAGGCGTGCATAGTAGACCAGTGTAAACCGCTACTGCAAACCCAGGAGCCGGCCCGGGCCCGCAAATGCAGCCAGGCCAGCAGAAAGAGTGGGGGCCAAGGAGCCAGGCCAACCCCAAGGCCCCCCGCCGGCCCAGAGCCAGCAGGGACCGGACCCCAGGCCAGAAGGACCCGAAACAAAAGCAGCACCGAGAGCAGCCCCCCAAGGACGACGACCACGCCCATAGTCGCCTAGGGCACCAAGGGGACGCTGCAAGTTTCCCTGCCGGCCCCCAGGCACACCAACCGAGCACCCCAGAGCGCACCAGATTGCCTTTCCTTGATGCCGCCCGCGCGATGAGTCCCGTCCCCCCCCCCCCCCCACAAAGGTCCCAGCCACACTGCAGAGCCCAGCCTCACAGGGCGCCGCCCAAGCAGGCCCCCCCCCCGAAGCCACACACGCCAAGCCATATGGTCCCCCAAGTGAGCCCCAGGGGGACCCGGCCCACCACGCCAGCGAAATCTTCAGCGAAGGCGCGCCCCAGGGAACCAGGCCAATGTGCCTTACTTTAATGGTTATCTCTGATTAGGTATCTATAAATTGTAGTTCAACAACTGTAGTTTCATGAATTATTTGTTTTTAGCTGTAGTAGGACTAATACAAGAAAAGAAGGTCTTAGGTGCTTTGGAATTTGGACTATGACAGAAAATGGGAGTAAACTCAAGCATGCTTGTTCTTACTACGCTATATGTCAAATCTACATAGAGAAATGAGCTTCCATGACTTGAATTTCCTTTCTCCTCACTGTGAGACAGCAGTGATATTAATTTCATGGCACGTTTTATCTCATACTGTGATCATGGCTCAGATGGTAGAGGGTTTGTCTTCTGATCATTAGGGGAGGGTTTGATCCCAAGACTGTGCTTGTCCATATGTGGAAGTGTCCCTGGGAAGATCCGTCATTGTGACAGACCACATTATAACCAAGAACAAGTCACCCCAGGAGCATTTTAACTTATTTACAGATGTTGAAAGTGTGGTTTTGAAGCTTTTCAATGATGTCATACACATGGGAATCAAAACCCATTTGAGGAAGATAATGACATTTGAATGTTTCCACGAGCAACTCTCCAAAATAGTTTAGTGAGAAACCAAGCCTCACATTTCTCAAGGTTTGTCATCAATATGTGGAGCCAGGAACTCACCTTATTAATGGTTAACAATATGTATGTGTAGGAACCTTTAACATTGGTGGCTCAAACATACTCTGGCGTACATCCGCAGAGCAGAGTCCGCCAGGCCAATGAAGTGTAATTAGGTGCAAAGCTCAGATTTTACGACCGTCCGGACTTGTTGCCGTACCTGGTGTCACACAAAACACTGCACGGCATGTATCGACCTGCATTAAATGCATACCTGTCATGTTTTGGAATTGAAAACAAGGGAAATTTTCTGGCGCCCACTACGAGCCGTCCCACCTGCCCAACCAAGCTCCACTATCCCTTATATTTTAAGATAGGTGTACAAGAAATCTAAAATACCCACTTGTCAACCACTTACTAAATACAATTATGTGATCAGAATCTGGTAGGCCGACCTTTATTAACAATAAAATGCTATAAACATTCCTACTAGGGCTGGGCTGTATGGACCAAAACTCATATTTTCTCAAAATGGTGATATACGATATAAATCTAGATAATTTTATCAAATAAAGTCTGACCAGAAAGACAATTCTGGGTTAAGTTTGCTGATGCAAAATGCCACACAGGGACATTTCTGTGCACATTTCTGTGAAATCCATCTAATTGAGCTTTACATGTTGTTCTGAGAAGTAAAAGCAGCAATTCCCAAAACTAATATTTTGATAAATAATATCAAAAACTAATATTTTGATACATAACAAGCTATTATATATATTGATATATGAAATATTATAGTTTTCTAGATCGCCAAAATAGAAAACTTGATACATCTTCTCGATATATTGCCCAGCCCTAATTCCTAAATTATAAAACAGCCTAAATAAAAACATAAATGGGTATATGAAGTATGTGTTTATTTAATATACTTACAGTGTATATACAAGTCAACACATTGCATTGTAAACTCTCTGTCCCATTTCACAACGTATTTTTGCTGGAACGTCTTCATCCATCTCTTTTCTGAGTTGTTTCCGGGTTTGTTGCCGCTGTCGGCACTAATCTCGCGAGAACTGCCACTCAGGCCATTTCAGGTGGCAGTTCTCGCGAGGCTCGTGACGGCGTTCAGTTTAGTCAGGCATCTTTTACCTACTACTACATTACAATACGGGATATTTACGGGAAAATACTAATACGGGAAGATGGCGGGAAAGAGGGGTAAAATACGAGAGTTTCCCGGCCAACACGGGATACTTGACAGGTATGATTAAATGTAACACCCACCTGGTGAAACAGAGCTGGAGAGATTAACACAAGCTTAGTGGAGAGACTGGCAAAGAAGCTACAAAAGTACCGACACCTATAAAAACACATTTCTAGAAGATGTACAAGGACTAAGAAGCGCTATGGCTTGTGGGAAATGTAGGATTTTACTGGAAACTATGATGCGGCAGTGCGCTCAATTATGTAAGCTCTGAGGAGTGTGGACAGCCTGACAGGACTTCGCTCTGTGGGTGTCCGCTCGAGTATGTTTGAGCCTTATGGGAAATAAACTTAAGTTAGAAACCACCTAAACTCTGCTATTCTTCCCTCAGTTCACTCTTAAACATCCTCTTAATGTCCCGTTTACTGTGATTCACTTACACAATTCATACCATTGCTATCAGTAGTGTGATTGTGGTTCAACAATTTATATTAATTTTATTATTTACATATAATTTGTATACAGAGAGAGAGAGAGAGAGAGAGATGGATTAAATTTGCAAAAATTCACCTTATTGTTTGATCCCTGGATGTTTAAATATTGACACGCTTACAAGATTCCTCTGAGTCAGGACTATTTATGTTGCTTGTGACAGATGAGTCAGAAAATATTAAGTAGTGTTTACAGCTCGACACAGCATGTTTTAGTTTCCACATTAGTAATCACTCTATCCTTCTAACTGGCATTCTTCAGGCAGATCACTAATGACTTCTCTTTGACAAACATAATTAATACACAGTGGTGGGAAGCAACAGTGCATGTATTAAAATTCATAGTGGCCCATTTGTTTAACTATTCTATCCTCTTTCCCACTTTTTTTCAAAGTGAATGCTCAACGTGTATATTTGGAGCGGAGGAAGACAAACTCTGATATAAAAACTGATTGTATAATTTCTTGCACCTCTGTTCCCGCCTTCTGCACAGCGATGACTGTGCTCTCTGGCAGGTGGGGTGGGGGTAGTGGGATAGGCTTCTTTGCCTTATGTGAGTGACAGTGTTTTGTGCACAAGCTGAAATAGGGATTTTTCCAAAAATAACATCTGCAACTGCTATTTCTTTCATTTTTAAATACTTTTTTTTTTTTTCTTTGCAGGCAGTAGAAAACGGACTGGTACTTGTCGGGGACCACTGATTTAAGGCAAAAATAACACAGCATCTGCTATTAAGAGTCATGTAGTGGTATACTCTGCACAACGGTGGCTTAGTGGTTAGCACGTCCGCCCCACAGCAAGAAGTGAGGCATAAACTCGCACCGAACCAAATATACAGAGAGCTCCATAGAGGCGGCCAATATAACACTCAGGAAGACAAACGAACTGGTGCTGATGAGGAGTCACAGCAGGGCTTCAATCCTGCTGCAGGTCATCAGCGCTGATTGCAGGTAGGTGTGTTGCTCTCCAGCAGACACCTTGCAGCAGACCCGTCCCAGATCCTCACACACAGAAGGAAATGTTAATGTTGTTTGGGCTTAAAATGGGGATTTTTTTACAAACAGCTGTAGGAATATATTTCAGTTTAAGAGAATGTACAAAAAGAGACTCTCTAATACAATATGAAGATGGTGATTCGTGTAGGCATGTACGTCCTTGAATTTAACTCATTCACTGCCATTGATGCATATATACGTAACTTCAAATCCAAACGCTCGCTGCCATTGACGCATATATGTGTCAATTGTGTTTTTTTTGGCTGGGGTTGCTAGGAGACAGTGTGACAAAGTCCTCCTGTGAATATCAGGCTTTGTACTATGGTGTAGTGACCAACTGGAGGCATGTAGGTGGCAGGAGCACACCTTTGGATGAAAGATTAGCCGTGATTATCACCATGGATTGGGAGGGACACACAGGGACGAAGCAGAAAACAGTGCAATGAGAGAAGACGGTGAAGCTCCCAGCAGCTCACACTCGACCATAGCATGTGTGGAACTAAATGGACTGTTGAGAATGTCGCGATTGTGAGACAAAATGACTCTGCATGTCTGGGCAGAGGAGGAAATGGAGTGCGAGGGAATGGAGGAGGGGAGAGTTGGAGCAAGGTCAAAAAACAGTAAGAAATCAATTGAATTCTGACCCAGATTACAAAATAATAATAATTTTGCCATCAAAAGCCCGGTCTCAGTGTTTTTGTAGTTTTATAGAAGGAAACCAATGTTTAAAGCAAAAAAAAAAAAAAAAGTTTCAAAGTCACTTTTTCAGAAAAAGCCTTTTTGCTCACCTTTTGGTCAAAAAGTAGCGATTTGTGTGAAACTTGCCTATATTCAACTGCTGATTACGGAAGAACGAAACAAGCTAAAAACATTTTTTTGTTCTTTTTGATGAAAGTAGAGACTCTAATCTTTCAGAATCCTTTAGTCTCTTTTACATTTTTGAATCTTTCAGATTATAGATTGTCATTGTCACAAAATATTCTGTGGGTCTTTAGTAATATTATCTCAATGAGCACAAACTTAGCAGACCAGTTGTTTGATGATTTGATTGGCATTAGAAGAATATTTATTATCTCTGCTCCTTTTTGGACATGGAATGTAACAAGGTTGAATATTCCTTGTTAAAAAATTGTGCTCTGTATCATGACCGAATGAAAATAAATGAAATTAAATTTTAAGGGTTTTCAAGGTCTTTGAGAGGATTTTTCCATTTCTAACTTTTACTTTGTTCATGTGTGCTGTTGCTGTATTGGTCGAATTCCCTCACCAGAAATGAATCAAGGTATATTTTATCTTATCTTGGGTAAACTGTCCTTTGAAATGTAACAATTTTACGAGTGAAAAATAGATGTACATTTTTTCACTTAGCCTAAACAATGAATTCTCCATTTAAATATAATCTCGTTTTGGTCCTACATATTACACCCTGTAGATTAAATAGGCCAGAGCTGTCACAGTAAATGCAGTTTTGCAAACATTACATGAAAAAAGGTCAAACTCTTGAACAGCAGACAGATGGACTATCAACAATATCCTCAATAGTGTCGGCATTTCCCCTTCTTTCACTTGACACCATTGACAAGTGTGAAGATCAGATCCAAATTCACCATATGTGGGACCCATCAAGGTGTTCTAAAATAACTTTTATATATATATATATATATATATATATGTATTGCCCCTTACCTTAAAACTTTAACCTGCGTGGCCATTTGGTTGATTCAGTCGCACATAACAGACTACAAATGAAAATTTTTACGAATAGATCTTATTCAAATCTATTTCCCCAAACTCTGTCATGTAAGAAATCATAGTAATCATTGAGTTTTCATTCTATGTCACAGTGCCCCTCAAGTTAAAGCCCCATCCATCCATCTATCCATCTATCTATCATCCATCCATACATTATCTGACCTGCTAGCTCCTTTTTTCAGGGTTGCAGTGGTTAACACACCTGTGTAAAACCAAACAGATATTATGGAGTTGTTCTTTCAAGTACAGTACTTTAATGTGCTTTGAAAGGGTAGGGGTTGTCTATTTTCTCAAAACAACACATCCATAACACACACCCAAACACCACTTTAAAGTGTTTCTTCTATGCTGAAAACATTATCAAGAACGACTTGCACTGAATTAGGCTATTTTTTTTTTTCTTTTTCTTTTGTTCATCATACTAAATAAACATATTACATGCTTTTCTAGCACCAAGGGGAACACCTCAGCACATTAACAACTGCAGGAAGGCCGGGCCCTCACAGTCGATTCCTTTTCAGCACCACAAAAAAACCACTGGTGGTGAAGCACAAGAGTGGAACAGTGTCTTAAAAATGAGCATCACACAGGCTCAGTGCTCACAATATTTTAGGCAATATCTTAGACAATGTTTATCTTACCTTAGATGTTTCTCTTGGCGTTATACTTGTTGCTTGAGCAAGCAGCTTCTAATATGGCCTTCTGCTTAAGTGCATAGCTTTAGAATTCCTTACAACTGCATTCAAAGTTTGTCTTGACTTAAATGTCACTCTTGAAAACACTCTCTCTACAGAGGCATTGGTTATGGGGATGCTGAAGAGAAAGGATGCCACGGCAGTCAGATTTGGTGTTTTTGTGCCTTTAAGAAAGAGTAACCACTTCTCAATGAAGTTATACCATTTTTCCAGGTAGTTGAGTGCAGACTTCTAGAAGTAGGAAAAATCATATTTGATTGTTGTTGCTTTTTGGTCAAGAAAACTGCTGGAGAATAGCACTGGTCTCCATTCCAAAGAAGGAATCAATTTGTTGCTGTTGGAGCTTTGTTTTGAGTGTGAGCTTTAGGTCATATAGCTCACAGACAGTCCCAACCTGTCCCTCCAACTGTAGCACAACATCATGGAAGATCTTCAGTATGATATTGAGGAAAGCCAAGTAGGCCTGTAGCTCAAGGGGTTGTCCCTCACCATCCTGGTCTGTTTGAACAGCTACCACAGTATTTTTGGACACAAATTATCTCCCAGTGACAAGAAGTAGCTCTTGATAGCTGCTCAATCTGCCCTGTAGCCTGTGGACAGCAGGCCACAGACTTAACCATCTTGTGGGCACATGTCTCCGTGTCTCTGTGCTCTGTGCAGACTGAACATTTTGTTCACTTCAGTATCAATGTCAATTTTCAGCATGTCTTCAGCATCCTTGGCACTGCTGTGTAATATGTGGCCATAGAGATTGCCTTGACGATGTCACTGTTGTTTGCATTTGGCTTTTAAGTTGTTTTACCCACAATTTACACTAGCATTAGCAGCAGTGTAAGCTCAAATCATGCCTAGTTGGAGGCCAACTAGCCTCTAACTGGCTTGGAATTTGGCAGCCTTTGGTAGCAGCTGACCCATGGCTATCTTTATAAAAGTCAAGGAACTTGTTTTTCATACCCAGCTCTGGTATCCAATATCTGATTGACAGTGAGAATAGTTTTGTTGTCCCATGATTATATGCATGTACCTGGGTGACCGTGGCTCAGTGGTAGAGTGGATTGTTCAATAACCATGCGTTGGGGGGTTTGAATCCTGCTCTAGCCAAGTCAGTGCCGTTGCGTCCTTGGGCAAGACACTTTACCCACATTGCCTTGTATGAATGTGGTGTGTTGTGGTGGTCGGAGGGACAGATGGCGCACCATGGCAGCCTCGCCTCTGTCAGTCTGCCTCAGGGCAGCTGTGGCTCCAATAGTTACTTACCACCACTGTGTGTGGAATGAAAGAATAATGCACATCAATGCAAAGTGCTTTGAGTGTCTATTAAAAAGCACTATTTAAAATCCAATGTGTTATTATTATCTGAAGCCACTGGGAGCCCATGAACTACTGGCATTTTTAATTATTGCTCCACAGAGGCAGGTGCAAACACATCTGTCACTATGGAAGCTGCTTTTATACGACAACACAACCTTTTCTTTGAAATCTCAGAGTCTGGGAAAATGGTTGATGTTAGCTTATTACCATCAGTTTGATTGGCATGAATAAACCACAACACAGAACAGAAATTAGCCCATTGCATACGCCCTTTGCTTGTTTACCAGTATCCTAACACCTCCTGCCTTCTAGTATTGACGGCTGCTCAAGACAATCTTGCTATTTCAATACTGGTTCAAAATTATTTTCACTTCTACAAAATAGAAATGCCTGGAAAATATGGGGCTAAGCTTAGATTTGTTTGATAGCTTGGGCTTTGACTAATGAATAAATGAATTTGTGATGTTATCATAATAAGATAGGATTTATATGTAACTGTTTATATACACGGTATGCAATATATAATGAGCCAGTGGGAACGGAATGCCACATGTTGTTCCTAATAATGGAAATTGTACAGTATTCTGCCATTTATTCTTGTTTCGTGGATTGGATGATGGAAGTCTGAAGAAACAAGACGTGTTTTCAATTTAAAAACGCATTAAGTTAACAAATAAGAACCTCGGTAGAGTGTGGAAGATCCATATACAGCCACAACCTCCTGGCTGCTCCTACAGTTGCATCCCATTCTTTAACTTGCATTTGTTACAAATCAGCTAGCGTGGGTGTGTTGGTCAAGCTCATCCCACGTGAGTTCAATAAGGTTGAAGTCAGAACTTCAACCTTGGGATACAGTTGCATCCCATTCTTTAACTCGCATTTGTTACAAATCAGCTAGCGTGGGTGTGCTGGTCAAGCTCATCCCACGTGAGTTCAATAAGGTTGAAGTCAGAACTGCAAAATTATGTCTTTCCATCCTTTCCACTCCCAAATTCTGAAGGTAGTCTCTGATAAATACCTGCTCTGAGATGGCATGCATTGTCATCTTTATAGAAAAGAGTTTGGTTCCAGGCGGTTGGTACTTCTACGAGCTTCAGAATCTCATCTTGATGTCTCCCCTTATCAAGATTACAGTATATCTCCAGTATTGACCATTCTGCTTGTTCCAGTGAGAGAGAGAGGCGGCCCCACACCCTCACAGTGCCTACACTAAAAAATGTTACTCTTTCGATGCAGCAATCAGCATAACATTCTCTGCATATTCTCCACACTTTGGCCTTACGATACATAGACGGAGTTTGAACTCATTGCTGCACATGTTCAGGTTTCAGTGCACGTGTTGGCGACACCAGCACAACCTGGGTTATCAGAAACTCGAAACAAGAATCAGTGGTAATAGCTGAGAAAAAATGGTATGGGGGCAACCCACATACTCAACTCTGTTGCTCATCCCAAAAATGCATGTTCCTTATAAATGTAGCATCATTTAAAAAGATAAAAACAGGCTTTCCAACGGTATAAGATTAATTTCCAAGAAGCATTTGTTACAACAAAAGATATTGGACAAAACACAAATGCCCTTACTTTTTGCACTAAGTGTATATCAAGTTTAAAGCTGATATCCGGAGTTTCTGAGAAATCTATGTTTATGTATGATTCGTTTGAAATGCAAAAAAATACCAAACTAGTCTTTTACTATGGTCAACTGCCGGTGGTCATTCATATACATGAATGTATATAAGTCCCTCCTTTGTCCTATAGACCCTTATATAAATGGAAACGATTGCCGAGTGCGCCCAGGCTTCGACTTCCTGTTTTTGAGACTGTCAATCAAAGTGAATGCGGAGCTGTGCACGGAAACAAGGCGCGCGTCACAACAGTAAACCAGTAAATATGATTTTGGCTCTTACCTGACACATAGATCTATATCAATGGAACCCGATGCAACCTTGTTATGTTCCGCGATGTGTTTGCAGAAGAGTAGAGGCGTGGCTTCTGGTAGATTTCAGAGGCAAGGGAAGGAAGTGGAGCTGTTGAGGGCGGGACGTCGAGACGTCCTCTCTGAAACTCCGAGTATCAGCTTTAAGATGTTATATATATTTATATAATGAAATAATTATATGACACAGACTACACTCTGTTGTGGTCCTTAAATTACATTGAAATGTGTCCAAACTTTACTTTCACTCATGTTTCTTTCTGAATATGCGTAGCGCCAAGTCTTGTCATGTTATTTCATGACTCCTTCCCTCCGTGGGCAGTTTTTCATGGTGTTTGTGTCTGTAACCCAACTCCTTTTCTTAGCGAAGACTGAGACACCACTGATCTCTATTTAAGCCACATATTGACCAATGACCAGTCACATGCCATTAAAAAAAATAAATAACATCTTGCCAGTTTACTTCAAAGAGCCAACTCTTAGAGCTAGCTCAAAACCGACACACCACTAGGTTAGTTCCCTGATTTTTATCTATCGAGCCATCCATTTTCTGGCCCGCTTGCTCCTGTTTTCAGGGTCAAGGGGCTTGATTTTTATGTGTAATAATATTTCTGTTTGCCTGGAATCAAGGGCTTGCATGGTGAGACCTGAAATCATAAATGTAATACTGATATAAAAGAGTTTGAGCAGCAAAAATATTCACAATATTAAGCCTATTGAACAAAAAACCCTACCGCGAAAGCATCTTGTTTTTAAACCAAGGGGGGAACTAGTAATAGCAAGAAAAAGTATTGAAGTGTGGAGAAAAACTCCAGTAAACAGGGCTTTATCCTCTGACCAAAGCTGAGTGGACACATTAAGACAAAGAGGGTAGAAAACGGAGCTGCACTCAGCCCCCATTACTCTCAAGAGAACAAATAAATATTTGATCATGAGATTTATGTGAAAGCAATAATAAATTGTTAGATACAATTTTAATTTGTCCGCAGTTATACATCACGCATGAAAAACTAAACTGCAGTTTATGTAAATGTTTACTGTACCAATAAGCACAAGGAGCAAGTTGTTGGATGTTTTACAGCAATCCTTGTTTATAACCAATTTTCAGCTGCAATTAATCAATCAATTAGTCTTTATTTATATCGTGCAAATTACACCAATGGTCATCTTATAGCACTATCAAAATATAAAATTCATAATAATAAGGAACAAAACCCAACGAATTTCACATGAACAAGCATTTAGCGACAGTGGAAAGAAAAAACTTCCTTTTAACAGGCAGAAATCTCCAGCGAAACCAGGCAGCCATCTGCTTCTACTGGTTGGGGTTAGTGGATAGGGGGAACAGAGCAAGATAGAGGGATAGATCACCAGAGTGTCCCAGACTAGTTGAGCCTCAAGACAGCTGAACCAGAAAAGAGAGAGAGAGCTGCGAGGAGAAGGCACTGACTGCAGAAAAACAGTATTATCAAGTCAGCCTGCCTTGTCCTTGGGCCTCGCTCCCAGTGGCCGAGTCAACACTTATTATATAAAGGTGACAAATCTCTTCACGTTTATTGATAAATTAACTGCAACTCCGAGCTCTGTAAATGCGACTGTTTACAGACGAGCCCATGTCCGCTCTGGTGGTTAGGTTATGTTATGATTCAGTCGTTAATTAAGCAAATAATGCAATCCGACCTTTCTTGATGTTTCTAAGGCAAGTACTTAGATTTTTTTTGACTGTCAGCAAACGTTCAAGTCTATCATCACTAAGCCAACATGAGAATGGCTCCGGGCTGTGATATCGGTGTTACCCAAAGCCTACTCAACAAATGCACATATAAGTAAAAGGTTGTAATAAGGTTGATATTCATTGGTGGAATGCAGTATTAACATAGAGGCTCCAAACCATCTGTTCTGGGGAAGGATTCTTGAAAGGTGCCACGGAAAAAACACAAATACTGGTACTTGACATATAGCATGAGGAACTCAAGCTGCTGTTGTTGGAGTTTTGTTTTTCATAATTCTGTATTAGCGTGCAGGGATTTTTGACAATCTGTATCAAACGAGAAACCTGCAATGCATAAAGAAGCACATAAATGTGCATATTTTCATCATTATGCTGTCTGCGCAACCAAATCAATCTCCTCCTTGGTGATCCTGCATGATGAATAAGTGTCTTCACTGAGAACACTATTAATCTTTACCAAACACTCCATTTTCTGAAAGGGACTCTCAAACCTGCATGGATCCTCCTTAATGCTGCACGTTATTGCCTACAGACACTTATTACTGTAGCACTCTCCAGCTACTTTTGGCAAACTATCTGCCTTCAGCTGAGTGATTCAACTTAGTCATCAGAATACCCACAGCTATTATTTCTAAAGTGAATCTTTTTTTTCCATTATTCATATCCCCCTGCTTTGTTTTCTACATCAGATACATATTTTCTTAAGTCTTGCATTCGACAAATTTCTAGAAAAAAATGCTTATGATCTTTTGCAAAATCGAAATTGAAAGCTTTGTATCATGAAATGTCTCTAGAGAAATCCAATTATTTACATTGATTCATTCCCAATAATACATACTATACTATCCAAGAGAGTGATTGTAATGCTTAATGTAAGAAATCTACTACTATTACTAATGCAACTTACCTGCTTTGAGACAGATTTGTTCTGACTGGCCTTACTCCACAGCATCACAGCTAAGCAAAAGCAAATAGCAAGGAAAATACATCATGAATACAAAGAAAACAAACTGTTATGATAGATAACAACCAGTTTGTACACACCACATGCCCAGGCCTCATTGGACAAATTACTTTCCATGAAGAAAAAACAAGATCGCACAGTTTGGTTTACTCAAAAGAGATACTAAAAGATCCTTTGATTTTCAGGCAACTAAGCAAGTTTAAACAGCCCATAAGAAAAGAACACCATCTATCTGAAGTGGCATGGCGGTAGCAGCATCATTTGGGGATAGTTTCCTTTAGCGGGATTAACAGAACATATTGTAACTGGTTTGGATTGAAATGTTTTGTAAAAGTTCAACATAAGCTGAAGGATCTAAATAAATTTTTTGAATGAAACTTTTTTGAATCTTGACCCAAGAAGTAGAAGAGAAGACGGAGAGAAAAAGATACAGTCCTCTAAAATGTATTAACAGCATCAGTGACAAACAAACACCTTGTAATCCTATAAATTCATCATAATATTTCCGAGGTTCACCTGTGGAACATGAAACCCCGTTAAAACCCTTAATTCGAGTAAAATATGTACTTCACACAAACTCATTTGGCCATAATTGACAACTCTGCTTAAGCCCCCACATTAAGAATATATACTTCCAACGGGCACTGTACTAGTTAATGATAATGATACCAATATGCTGCAAGAGCTCAGCAATAATTTATTAAAAGGTTAAATATTGCGATAATTTGCCATATCGATATTTTGTCACAATCTTAGTAAAAACAGTGTTCAACAATCAGTCTTGCTTTATACCGCTGTGTAAGTTCTTGTGCCATACGCCGCGATAGAGACTTTTATTGAAACAGCTCATGGAAAACTCAGTTTGTAAAAAGATCTCTGATTGGCTGAAAAATATTTCTATAGCTAGAATACACAGCCAAGAGAAGGATCAGATGTCCTGGACCTCTGAACCTTCTCAGCGTCCGAGCTGAGTGTGCAAAATAGTGTGCATTTGAGGCACTGCAGCCGCAGTACGCTTGCCTGCGACACCGAAAATGTCAGTTCCCTGTTTACATGAAGACGTAGAGGGGAACGTTTTTAAAAAGTTCCGTTTTCAAGCACCAAAACGTGTAAACGCACAGCCAAAACAAGAATGTTTTCATTAGAAAACATTCTTGTGTAAACAGGGCTTTTAACAACTAGACAGAAGTTCAGTGGGAAAGGATTGCAGATGAATGTTTAATTTCATAAAGCTAAAGACATGGTTCTGGTATTACCAACAGTGTTGGGAGTAACTAGTTATTTTTTGTAATATATTACAGTAATATATTCCTTTTTGAAGTAACTCACTCAGTAGTGTAACTCATTACAAAAGTGAAAAGTGGTAATATATTACTATTTACAATGAAAGTAACTCAAGTTACATGCATATTTCATTTAAATGCACATTTGCTTTGTTTTCTCACTGTTTGCAATTATTTGAGTCAAAAAAGATGATCATTTTAGTTGAATGTAACTTATGGGGAACAAACAAGAGCTTTCTACCCCTGAAACAACAGAAGTATTTGAAACAGAACTTAGACCAATGTTACTCGACCACTATCAGTGTGATATAACTAGTGTTCTGGACCAAAAGTAACCCAAAGTACTGTAACTCAGTTACATTTTAATAAACAGTAATATTGCAATACAAATATATTACATTTTTATCCCAGTAACTAGTAATATAAATATATTACAAGTTTAGAGTAACTTCCCCAACACTGATTACCAATAAATAAAAACTAAATAATTTGACTAATTAATAACTTCATCTTTTTTTATCGATACGAAAAATCGTTATTGAGATTTAAAAAAAAATAGTTTTCCGTGGAAAAAAAACAGGATTTTATTTTTTGGCAGAATTCTGCAGCTTGAGTTCCAACCATACTTTTTAAAGTTTATGGTCCAAGTATTGATATTTTTGAGTGTGATATTTTGATATTGATATTGCATTAGAACCCATACTAATTTGTTTTCTGTCTACCAACAGAGGATTTATTTCCATGATTAGAGTGTGTGAATAACTTCTTAGCACATATGCCTCACTTCTCACATATAAAATCTATAAATGCAGTCACTTCATACTAAAGGCAATTCTTTGTGCCTGTGTGCCATTGTTGAAATAATTTGGTGCCATTGGCCATTATAGAGATGGCCATTTGTGTTCATTATACCGCTTCACTCCCTGAGCGAGTGATGGTGGCTTAGATTCAATGACACTCGGTATGAGAAATGTCATGTAATAGACTGTTCCTGCTCAAAGAAGTCCTCCACTCCAGCAGTCTGCCTAAGGGATCTTCATCACTAGTGGAGGGAATGCAAAACTCAGGTCGAGAGAAAAATGTCTGTGTGAATGAGCGAATGATCCACTCCACTGACTCAAAGATGCTGAATCAGAGCTGGACAAAAAGTCTCCAGAGAGATGAGGTGGCTGAGAGGAAAGCTGAGGGGTTTCATTTCAATTCAAATGGAATCAAACAATCAATCTAAGGCTTACTGCAACCAGCCGTAGAGGGTTCACCAGTCTAATACTGTGAAAACTGCCCCCAAACCATCAGAACACTTGTCTTTGGATGGTGCACTGTATTATCTGGCACAAAGACAGATGAAGTCCATCATCTAAGTCCTAGGTTCCCAAAGTGGGGTACGCATACCCCCAAACTGTCACAGGGGGCACGTGGATAAAACATTAAAAACAGCGTCACAACATTAGAAACTAGAATATACAGTATATAAATCAGCGGTTCGGAGTCTCCATGTAAGACTGTCCTCTAGTGGTGAGCAAATTCATTACATGGCAAGACGCCCTGCTCAGCAGACTTGCTAAATCTAAAATTGATTGATTTACACCCGTTCGTGACTGGTGCTCATTTCACCGTGCGTTGAAAATGAAGAAGTGGTTAAAAGACATAACTTGTCCTTCCACGTCGACTGTCACTCCTACAACTAGTCGGCCGACAGTTAAGAATCACCAGACAGGGATAGCAAAACCAAATATTCACGGTACACCTGTACACTTGTGGTCTGTGGATAGACCAGCTAGCATGGCCATGGAGAGCGGCGAGGAGTCGGAGGCAGAGCCCTGCCCCCTTCATGCAGCCTCAGACTGAGACACAATCACAGCACAAAAATGCAACAAAATATGATGAGAGCTACATTGCTATGGGGTTCATTTATATTTGTGCGGGTGGAGTTACTCGGCCACAGTGCGTTGTATGGGCAAAAGTTGGGTGATACAAAAACAGGAAACATCCGAAAACATTTTGGAGACAGAGTAAATACGTCCACGTACTGCTGCACAGGCTGTAATATCACCAAGATTATCATTTCACCAGTTGTTAGAGCAACTATCTTTACCATGAAGCAAATATTTATTCCTGGTGATTGTTTTACACACTTTAATAGGGCTTTATTTACTAGCAAGTAGTTCCTACTGCATATTTACAAGTACATAAATATTATTTTTTTGTTGTGCATACTTCCTGTTGTGAACATTTACGTAAGCTACATCTGAATGAGGAAACCTTTTAAATAATAATAATTAAAAAAATAAAAATAATAATGAATAGAGCTGGTTAACAAGGGTTCCCGAGCAGTAGGAACTAAATTGTTTGCATCCCCTCAACCTCACCCTTCCCATTAAAGTTGCATTTTACAATGTCATGATGATGGATATTTTGCATTACCGTTATATGTTAAATAACAATTAAAAAAAAAAAAAAATCTGGAGATTTTTTTTTTTTTTCTAAAAAGAGAAATTTGTTTCAATGCCAATTGGCTAAAAACATTAAGAAATCAATAAGCTATAATTCTGAATAAGTTGTTTTCTTGTGTATTTACAGATTATTGTAATATTTTTATTATATATTGTTCCTCAACAGGATAGGTCAAATTGAGTTAGTATTGGTCTTTTTCAAAGAGATGCTCCTCAGACAGGCTAACACTTCACAAGGCACCACTAATGTGTGCTATATGTGTTTGTGAATTCAGGGACAGCATAATCTGTACAAACAAGCCTTCATGCCTCTTCACTTTCTGTGGCGCTCAATTATCGTCACTTTGCTATTATTTTTAGTGTGGTTCTAAGTTAGTTTTTTTATTTATTGTAGCCATTGCTCTTATGGCAGGTTCCGTGTAAATACTGTTTTTCTTTCAGTCACTGAGATTCATTCAATCAGTGAGTTCTCATTTTGAACCCACTTTTGTATTTACCCTTTTAATGTTCATATCCAGGGTGTTTTATTGTTGTTTTTTATTATGCCGTGAATCTCAATGTTGGTGCATCATCAAAAGTTCTGTTCACGATGAATTACTCCCACGGGACACTAATGAAAAGCACTTTGATTCTGACTAAATTGATGCTACTGGGGATGAATAATGTGCAGGGAGTGTCCTGGAAGGTAAATGTGCCCACTATGTATAAGGTGATTCATTTCTTCGCCCATACCAATAACCATCCTGTACCTGCTCACCATTTATTCTGAGAATGACATTAAGTGACACAGAAAAATATGACTTGTATTAATAGGAGACTGTAAATACACAATGTTTATTAAGCCAAATACTTTTTTTAATGTCTGTAATGAATAACTTCTCAAGTTTAAGTTTACCACCTACTGCTTTATATATTCTAATAAATATATTTTCAGCAGATGAGCAGTTGATGATAAAAGCTCATAATTGAAAATGTTGTACTGGAATAGAATAACCTATTCCTATTTGAGCTTATTAAAACACATTCATCTGCCCAGAAGACCCATTTTGGAGGTCTGCACTTCATTGGTTGGTTACCCAATTTTTTATAGATCAGGGTTTCAAGGACCTACAACTGTTTCCTCCGGATTCCTACCCTATCCAAAACAGTAGTAAACAATTGCAGATATGCCCACACATTTACAGTAATGAGTTTCAACAGAATATGAGTTAATAATGAATCAAGTTTAAATCAAATGTAAAAGTTACATTTAAGGGCACACAGTGTCTCCTTGTTTGGACAGAGCGTTGCGTTCGTTCCTGCTTCTCCATCCAAAACAACACAACCCAGTAAGCTTCACATTATTAGCAGTGTTACAAGTTAGTGTCACATTGGAAACAAGAGCACTCAGAGAGCGCAAACCTCTGCAAAGTTTAGATCAGCTCACCAAATTCCCTTTAAATTTCTTAATAACTTGTTGAAATATCTTCGTTCAGTTTGCCTGGATATTGCATCAAAAGTATCTTCCGGATCATCTCTAAAATCAAACTTGTTCTTCCTTTTGACATCGTCTATCAGCTCACCAAATTTAATTTAAAGCTGTTCAAAATTTCTTGATATATCCTGCTAACAATCATCTACATTAACAGACGGATAGAGGTATGGACGGAAGGACAGACAAACACTGGGGAAAACATTACCTCCTTGGTGGAGGTGACGTAAAAATGTAGGGAGAAAATTGATTGATGAAGGTTTTTAAAACTTAAAGCTGCTGCAGACAAGAACTTAACAATTATCTGCATAAAAAATTAGATAATAAAATCCTTAGACAATAGCCATAAATTAGGAATATATGATTAAAAACATCAATCCATCCATTTCCCACCCACTTGCTCCTTTTCAGGATTGCGGGAGTCTGCTGGTGCCTATCCCAGCAGTCATTGAGCGCTAGGCGGGGGTACACCCTGGACAGGGTGCCAGTTGATGTGAATAGTTTGTTGCAGCTTTATCATAAGCATTAGACAAACATGTTTGCGGAGAACTATGCATTTCTGCATAAATTCAACTCTTATCATTTAAAAGCAATTATCTTATTTTCATATGCAGAAGAACAGCATAATTCTGCCTCTCTGGGCTATAATATCTCATCCGAGTAAATACATTTGAGAAACTTGCTATGCCTGTATTAAATCAACATTTAAATGTGTATTCTGGGAAAAAAGAAAACAGTTATGTGTAGACCAGTAGCAGAGCACCTTAAAGTACCAGAGCTACAGTATTTAACATGAGCTCTTTGTGGGACAAGCGTCAAGAAGACCACTGCTATAGTCAAGTCCATTTGATGGATACGAATTACGTTCGTCTTCCTAAAAGATGATATCATGTCCTTCCCTCTCTATGTCATCCTACCTGTAGTGTTATCCCGCCCACTAGCTAGAGAACGTAGCAGCAGCGGCCACATGAAATCAATTCACTAATGTACTGTGAACTTACGTATAGCATTTAGCATAGCGCGGTTATGTCCAAAGGCAGCGTAGAGAGCTGCCTTTGGATGGAAATAGTTGTCATCTTGGGGACCTGACTGTGCATGTGCAAACACGTAAAAACCTCCCTCTGCCTTACAGCGGAGTGAGACTGTGCAGCTGTTCCAGAAAACAGCGCTGTTTAGTAGTTTGGGCTATGAAACACACAAAATGCGGACACTTTCAAACTTATAGGTACTGTAGGCTATTGGAAATGGAAAAATAAATAATTTATATTTATATTATAATTAAAACAAATAATCAAAATATCAATTCACCCTTGGGTAGGCACTGCCTATCTTGCCTACCCTGACGGCACGTCACTGCCTAACCGTAACCCTAACCCTAAAAATTGTTGCGATATAGGGTTATAACCTAACTCTAAAACGGTACGTACGTGTACTTCGGTAAACGCACCTATAGCACCGCGGGTTGTCAGTACGGCAACTGTACGAATAGACACTTTCAATAGAAAACAACTCTATTCTACCAAGTTTGCTCTACCAAGTAGGACCTTCACTGTTATGGAACTGTTCAATTTAGTCCTGCCAAAGGTTAGTTTGAGTAAATAGTTGATTTCGTTTAGGTTTAGGTAAGGTGATTGACAAAATTGAGAAGTCATTCATTTTTCATGAAAAAAAGCCATTACGGATTTTATTTAAGTAAGACGTTTTGGGTCAATGCAGCCTGGTGATGGTTTAAGTGGCTTAACCATCATAGTTATTTCATTCAGCTAGGTTCTGGTTTGGTACTAAACATCATCATGGGTGTCTGTAGCAACTGCATCATTTTGTTATGTTGTCAGATAGTGCAAATGATGATTAAAAAAGAAGAAGAAAAATTCAGCGGACACAAACTCAAACTAAGTGTAGATATGCATCCATATTAAAATCCATCAAGGAAACATTTCTAAAAGTTCCTTGGGTGCATATGAGAGTGTTTCATAAGGGTGTCATGACTCACAAGGCAACAGAAGCATTACAGAACAAAGACAGGCATAGAGAAGCAGGGACTGTCAGACACAGCTTCAAAGCCTTGGGTGAGATTCATAATAGTTTGCACAATGAAAAAAGCCCCCTCATGCAATACAGGATTAATTATTAAGCATCAATTATTGTGACATACAATGCGATACCTTAGCTTTTCTTCTCCTGTAGGTTGAAGATGTGAACATACTTTCAGAGAGGAAATTGTGTTGATAAGAAACACTGTTCTTTTATTTTAATTTTATATATGTTACAATAAAAAGTCAAAGGCTGAAAGGCAAAAATAAAATCTATTTAAACCCTAATTCACCACCTTGGTGGTTTTATTGAAATGTCTGCCTGATAACATCCCCATGCACTCATACATTGCAGGCAATGTAGATATAAAAGATGATATAAACCATGTTTCCGAATAAAAATCACTTTGATTTACACCTTACATTATAAGGTCATGGTTGGACACTGAAGTAGGTATGATTTAATTATATGAATGTCTTTGTACAGTATATCACATGAAGAGGCGAACAAAAAGATGACTTTTAGGGCAATCTTTAGAAATTTCACATTAATCCAAACCATATTTACCAGTGTTTATTTCCTTCAAATGTTTTATTGTAAGTCTGCCAACAAACTATTTAATCAAAGCTATACACTGATGCATGGAGACTGAATTTATGTTTAGTTTCTTTGTGCATTTGTATAAACATATCATACTGAGATGTTAAATACTTTGATTCACTTCACATTGTCTATAGGTGCAGATGCTTTTATCATCTTTTAGTAATGATTTAGTTTCAGCTGTGGAGCTGAGCAAAACCAATTCTACCTGTTTTTGAAAATATGTCTATGAAAGAGGTTCTATAGTTCTATAGTTAAAGCTACAAAGGTTACATACACAACAAAGTAACAACTGTTATTTCTATTAGAAAAAAGCACTACCCGAAGTAGGTTTTTTTTTATATTAATGTGCGCCAAAGTGAGTAATTTCTCCTACACTGGTGTCAGCATTGTCTTTCATTAGTCATGTAATGGAAAATGTCATCTGGTTCAGTGTCAGGACATACGCATGGGGCATGCCATCAACGTGATATGGAGGTTGGCCCATTTGCTTCAGCGTGGAGGGAACGCCTCGCTATGCCATTGGCCGCCCTGCCACTAGGGGGTTGTGGCTGTGTGTTGTTGTTACAAATGAGCATTAAAAAACCCTTGTTTAGCTTCCGGAAAACCACGTTTTACGTTTTTTAAGCGTCTTAAAATGTAATTTGTTTTGGGATTATTACTTACCTACTGTCCAAGCCATGTGTACAGTAGGTAAGTAATAATCCCAACAATAAAACAAAGGTTTCAAAACGTACACTTTGTTTTTTCAAGATAAACATAGGTAACTCGTAAACAAAAGTATATTGAGCGGACTGTCGACTGCTACGGTCAACAGTCAAGCCGGGGGTGAGGGGACCCTGACCCCGATGTAGAGCGGAGAGCATGCAGCGAGGTAACCTGGTCCACGGCCCCGGGAAGTGGGGAGTTGGAGCAGGGCAGCGCTGTAAAGATCGCTTTAAACATAACATCATGTCTGCTCCTCTGGTAGCCTCCACAGCATGTTGGTCATTGTTTACTATTAATGAAACACACACACACTGTAGGTACCAGGAACCAGGCAGCGAAGTGATACTAACAGTAAACAAACACCTTTTGTCTGTGATTGAATTTGTTTGGCGGCGCTTCACGTGCTGCAGCCATGAAAGGAAATAATAAAACTGTGGCACTTTAAGGCTGTCTCGTTACTCTCTTTGACTCAGTCCACTGTAAAATCAACTCTCGCATCGCTCCACAAAAGCTGAAACATGGCGTTGTGACTGGAAAAGGCAGAGACTGAGGCTGAGGTTTGAAGCTGACCAATCACAGCCCTAGCAGTAGTCTGGATTTTTGGAAGGCGCACGTAAGGTTACAGGGGAGGGGTCTACGGCGGGGGATTTTACGCGGAACTCTCAATCAAGTTTAAGTATTCCCCATTTTTATCAAATATACCTGTAATCTGAATTTGAATGCACTGTAACAGATAACATTTTTTTTTTTTTTTTTTTGTGTCCAGATTACGTAAAGCCATTCCTTGTAATCCGTTACTCCCTAAGTCAGGATCTTGAGGACCAAGCTCCACCCACTGGCACATTTGAAAAAATACCTCAAATATTGTTATTAGTATCACTTGTCCATGGTTGATTACATCATTCAACCGGCTTCTTACCTTTTCAAAGGAACAAAGAAAATTTAGACGATAACGTTACAATATCAAACTATTAAAAGTTCATCCATCCATTCATTTTCTGACCTGCTGGCTACTTTTTTACAGGGTTGCAGGAGAATATTAAAAGTTAATAATTCGAACCTTTATCCAACAATTACGTCACGTAAATTTGTTTTTATTTGAAGCAAAAGGTGAAACATTCAGAAGCCCTGAACTGAAGAAAAGCAAGTTCCATCGCTCAAAATGTAAGTTTTAGGCAAGTCTGTCCTTTTTGTCATTCAGTTCTTCAGTTTCACTTCACCTCGATCTGCATGGAAAAACAGCCAAGCCAGACTGACAGCTATTGACAGCAAAAAGAAAACACTACACAAGGGCAGCGAGTGGAGTCAATAGACGGTGACACAGAGAGGATAGACCTATGCAAAGAGAAACACCCCCTCTTTTTTTAAACCGTAGATTTAAAAAAATGTTATTCAGACTAGTTTGATAAGCGTCATCATTTTATTTCTTTAAAATAATAGCTTAAGACAAGACAATAAAGTGATATTATTGATCTGCTATGGTACACCTTGTCAGAGGCAGCCACGGTATATTAAAAAAAAAATCAATGATATTTAAACTAAAATAAAGTTAGTATTTTATTATACTAGTACAGTGCCCGTCGGAAGTATGTATTTATATAGTGGGAGCTTAAGTAGAGTTGTCACATTCGGCCAAATGAGTATGTGTTCGAAGGTTAAATGTACAAAGAGGTGTACATACTCTGTACTCTGTAGTGTTATAAAGGAGTTTATTTGCGGGTGCAAAGTAAAATAACGTGTGCAATTTCCCTGGTTTAATTCCATGAGACAAGCACATGATGAATTGATACCCTTGCACAGAATAAACGATAATCCTCGTGGAGCCGTGTTGTGGACTCATCCACTCACAAAAAGTTACATTCCTCTGTCTGAAGAATCAGGTAGTTTGTGTTATGGTCGGCTATTGGTCATCAGCACAGCCGCTGCGCACAGTCATTGAGACGAATGAGGAAGTGGACTCCGTGACCCATGATTTAAAGGAAATTTGTGGTCCCGAGAATAATTTAAATAACCATGAAATATTAACTTGAATAACTTTTAGCGGTACAAAAACGTTTTTAATATTGACCTTCTTTTTTAAACCCTCAAAAACTGCGACACAGTGACGTCATGAACCCGGACCTGGAAGTACCGCGCTCAATACCGAATGGGAGCCCTAATCTTATAATTAAAATGAATGTTTTGAAAGTTTTGCAACACCAAATTACTCCAAAATAACGGATGCACACACTTGGCCTGTGTGGAAGCCGTTGACAAAGTTTCAGGTCGAACAGACACTGTGTCGGGGAGAAATTTGCTCCACAAACACAAACACACCCGTACGCAGAACTTTCTTGCTTTTATTATAAGATATGGATGTATTATGTTTTAGTGGACCTGGAGACTGTATTAAGTTAGCTCCTCCCTGCCTATTTTTTTTCAGCCATCAAGAATAAGAAACATGACCTACCTATTGAAAAACCAGACTGTCCTCTGCACAACAAAGCAGAACCAGAGAGTTTAGTGAGGAGAACGACCTGCAGGCATCAGGTTGACGATGGAGAAAAATAAAATAATGTGCTGAGTCCCAGATTCCTGCTATATTATCAGTGTTTAGGATTACTCTTGTCAGAGCTTATAGCCTGCAGTATCACACTGAGCTGATGGAGGAGAATCAGTGCCAACCGGCAGAAAACCTGAGTTTTGTAGGAACTTGAATTATCCATATTTCATGACAACAAACACTGTAGGATTTGTTTGTTAAAGCAAAAAGATGAGACGCGTGAGAAAGATTACCTATACACATCCATTCATTTTCTATCCAATGAAATGGGAATGTTTGTGGGGAAGGATTTAAAGTTAACAGAGAAAACTTGGACACGTCAGCTTTACCTGCAGCTGCAGTCAGTGCAACGAAGCATTTTGGTTTTCGGTTTTGTACATTTGTTAGGGTTTCATAAATGGGTCAACAAACATCTTCTTATCCAAACTTGTCATTTCCTCATACACTTTCTTTCCTTTTTTATTTCAAACTAATCGTCATTCTGCATCAAATACGTCAGGCCAACACTGTCAGACTGCAGCTTCACCACCTACAATAGCATGCTGCTATGGTTCAGTGAACATTTTTTCCATTATGAGACTGACATTTAAATCCTGGCGGCAGCACTTAATAGAGCTCAGGTATTATTTGTTTATTTATCATTATCATTGTATTCATTTGAATAACAAACACAATACAGTACAATACAATGTTATTTTGTTTCTGGTTCTCTGTCGGATGTATACAAAAGTGGCATAATTGTAATTATTTCAATTCTGAAAGCAATCTTTTCATAACAACTTGAATTAGGGTGGGACGTGGTGTCCTCTTTAATGGAAATATAAATATAAGAAGAGTACATTGGTGTGTGCCTGTGGTTGTCTCTACATGTTCTTCTTGGGTCTCTGCGTCAGACACAAAATGAGGACAATTATTACCTCCACCAAGGTATTACCAAGGTGGTAATAGTTTTTTCTATTGGAAGCATTAAGTCCAAAGTACATATTCAGCATTGGACAAAATTTCAACCAGACAGAACTTATGTCATGGAAGCTTCTATTATGTTATACAGATTCTGGATCAGTTTCAGAATGTCATCATTGGCAAAATAAAAAAAAAAAAAAACTTCTCGTTTTGTAACTGACAATCTTTATGAAATTTGACTCTGTTGTGTCAGCTTGGTTCCTCAATTACCCCAAATATTATTTTTTATAATAATAATAATAATAATAATAATAATAATAATAATACATTTTATTTGTGGGCGCCTTTCAAAAAACCCAAGGACACCTTACAAGCAGAATTAAAATATCAACAATAAAAACATAGAATTACAAAGCAGTAAATGTAAAACATAAAAATTAGAAATTTAAAAAGGAGGTAGGTAACATTTTTACTAAAAACCAATTATAAAATGGAAGTTTTGCAGTGTGGTGGATGGAAATCAGAGTGAGTAGGCTTGTTTGAACATGTGGGTTTTGAGACGTGATTTGAAGACGGTCAGAGTGTCAATGTTTCGGATGTCAGGTGGGAGGGAGTTCCAGAGGTGGGGGGCAGAGCGGCTGAAGGCTCTGGACCCCATGGTGATCATGCGGACAGGAGGGATGAGAAGGATGAGAGAGGAAGATGATCTGAGGGTCCGATTGGGTGTGTTTATGTGGAGGAGTTCAGTGAGATGCGGAGGAGTGAGATAATGGAGGGCCTTGAAGGTTAGGAGGAGAGTTTTGTAAGCAATGCGGTGTGTGATTGGGAGCCAGTGGAGTTGTTGGAGAACAGGGGTGATGTGGTGGATGAAAGGTGTTCTGGTGATGATCCTGGCTGCAGCAGTCTGAACCAGTTGTAGTTTATGTAAGGACTTTTGGGGGAGACCTGACAGAAGGGAGTTACAGTAATCCAGACGGGAGGTGACCAGAGAGTGGACCAGGATGGCAGTTGTTACGGTGAAATTTACGGTTACCTCGTCTTTGACTTGAAAACACACTCTGTGGTGATAAATGATGAAGACCAGACAGGAGAGATGATGAAGTAATAAAAAATGATTTCATCTAAACTAAATAAAATGGTACAAAGCGGGATAGACAAAGCAGTGGTCTCCTCTGGCCAGAGGAGAGGGCGCGAAGAAGGGCCCGAATGTTCCTTTCACACACATTTATACCCCACTGTCCCACCTCCCCCCTTCCACAGACGGGGGGGGGGGGGGGGGGGGGGGGGGAAGGTCAGTCTGCCAGAGGTGACACCTCCGATGTTGGGGTGAAAGTTAGATGTGTGTGTGTGTGTGTATGTGATGTCTGGGGTGGGTTTGGACGTGCTCTGGCCTTGGAGATTAAACTGAGGCCAACTGACATTCCTTTAGAGAAGCTGTATTATGGGAGTATGGGCCCACTGACTTTGCAGGAAGAGTGAAAAGACATCAGACAGGCGTGGAAAGTTACAAATTGGGGTATTAAGTTGAATGAGATCAAAAAGCAAATATATGAGTATACATAATTAATCAATTTTGCCACCACAGCAGTGCTGGATGAGGTAAGGGAGGGACGGAGGCGGTTGATGTTTCGAAGATGGAAGTATGCAGACCGAGTGATGTAATTGATGTGGGTTCGGAATGACAGAGTGCCCCCTCCCCTCTTAACCTGAGGGGAGGGGGAAACGGAAGAGTTGTTGATGGTGATGGTGAAGCTTTTTGATTTTGTGAGAGTGGATTTGGAACCAATGAGGAGAACCTCAGTTTTGTCACTGTTGAGTTTGAGAAAGTTGGAGGAGAACCAGGATTTGATTTCCTGTATCGGATCCGAGATGTGCATTTCATTGCAAT
Organism: Gouania willdenowi; assembly: GCF_900634775.1. NCBI lineage: Eukaryota > Metazoa > Chordata > Actinopteri > Blenniiformes > Gobiesocidae > Gouania > Gouania willdenowi. The sequence goes on from NC_041055.1 coordinate 17,510,942, forward strand.
TTTCAGAAAAAAGTGACGGTGCCCATACATTTGGACCTACTGTATCAACCCAGTCTCACAGCAAAAATGTGTAATAGCAACATTTGTCCACAAGCAATATTGCGAGCATTTTAAGAAGATGCTTGCAGTTTCCTCCGCCCAGTCTTTTCAACGAGCTGACGTCAGGTCACGTGACTGCTGACTCCGCCGCCTGCTTACAATGAATGAACATGGTGGACATCTCATATATTTTAGTAGCAAATCACCATATTTCAAGTAAAAAATAAATAATTAACATAATTCAGGGTTTTAAACGTAATTCAACATCACTTCTGATACGTTTTAAGCGTGCTAGCAACACCATACAGTATAGCAAAAAGATAAAGCATGATGAATGTACATCAAAATAAACAAACTACAGATCCTATACATAAACTGAATGGAAACTATGAAAGTTAGGGATACATTTCTCACTAGAAATGTCATCAAAATAATTCTAAAGCCACAATCGATCTTTAATTAAGGCAATTTGCCACAAAAATATACAAGATGTCTGCCATGTTTTCCATTGCAGGCAGGGAGCGGTGTCAGCACTGCATTGTTGTTAATCGGGAAAGACATTTCTACAAAGCATTTAAAGTGCAAATGATCATGGTACCATAATCAGAATCACTGATTCAGATAACTGCCAATTTCTGACAAAGAGGAGATTTTGTCCTTGGCAGAGGTTTGCGCTCTCGTTATTTTGTTCATATCTACATTATGACTCCCATTCTTCACAAATCATTTAAATAGTTCTTTATGAAAACTAATTTTCATTCCTGCTGCTAAAAGTGAAATTCCAAGTTGCTGCGTTTTTATGATTGCTGTTTTGATTTTGATTAGGTCTTTTTGTGTTTCTTTCAAATTAGATTTTCTTGTTACTTTGTTTTAAAATAGACAACCAAACCTGTAAGTTTTCTTGAAAAAAAAGAACTTATCCATATATATATATATATATATATGAAACCTAGACCACCAACAGTCTGAAATCATAAACTGGAGTAAATGTATAAGTGACTGTGGTTATAAACCTGTGTCTTGCCTGGCTGCCATAGACCATTGACATGTGTAAGGGGGGGTAATTAAAGGTTTTTGGGCTTTTTTTGTGGGGTGATAAACATCCATTGATTTGTTCTTCATCGTTATCTTCTTTTAAAGAAGATTCTTGATGTATATAGCGCTTTATCCCAACACTGAAATAGTCTCAACGCACTTTACATATCAGCTCATTCACCCATTCACTCCAATATTCACACACCAATGGGACAGAGCTGCCATGCAAGGTGCTAGTCGACCACAGGGAGCAAATTAGGGTTCAGTGTTTTGCCCAAGGACACTTTGACAGGTATAGACTGGGATCAAACCCCCAACCTCTCAATCAGAAGACAACCCCTCTACCACCTGAGCCACGGCCGCCTTTTACTCTACACTTACTTTCCATCACATCTGGTTACATGTCTTTATCCGACCCAATATTCTCCTTCACTGTGTGTGTGTGTGTGTGTGTGTGTGTGTGTGTGTGTGTGTGTGTGTGTGTGTGTGTGTGTGTGTGTGTGTGTGTGTGTTTATTATCCATAAACCTTCCTTCTACTCATACCCAGTAGGTCTGAGCTCTCTCTGTCTACTTAATCACACATGAGACATGCAGTGCTTTGGTTGGACACTCTGTCAGTCGTCTTCCTGTCCACTCAGCGCTGAGGATTATCTTAATTGATATGCTGCTGCTACACCCGACACAAGACACCCAGACGTGTAAACAAGCGCTGTATCAACAGTAATAACCGGTGTGGGGAGAAGGCTGCCATATGCTGGAATGCTGGAGCAGACATGGCCAAAGCGGCATTAGTGGTATTTGACATTTCTACAGGGTAAACTGGATTGATTGAGATTTGTGAGGAACCCACAACATATCTGATATGCACAGGTGAATTTGTTCAGCACTGGGATGGAGGACACAGACTGAATGTGAACGCTTTAATATGCATACACATTAAAGTGTCTGCACACATACGCCACACCTGGATGTGCACCTAACAAACATAAATATATCAGTCACACGCATGCAGGTGTGGCGTGAGTGAAGCTATAGCGATCAGGTGCGCTTCACTATCAATCACCATCTACTTGACATGTAAACACATGTAAAAAAAATATTAGGCGTGCAGGCGTGTACACGTGTGTGTGTGTGTGTGTGTGTCCTCCTTAGGCAATGTGCCAGTACAAGGAATTTGTCTTGGTAGTTGGTGCACAAAACAAAAAACAAAGAAAAACAAAGAACCAAGAAACAACCCAGCAACAATAATAAAAATGATAAATATAAAGGATGAGGGATAAATAAAGGATAGATACTGTATAGAATAAAGGATAAATAGGATATATACATATATAAACAGTGCAGCAGATAATGTCATCATGGAGGTGGTGATCGGGTAGTGGGGGGGATGGGGGGAGGTTCAGTGGGTGAGGGAAAGAAGCGGTTTTTGTGTCTGGAGGTTCTGGTCCTGATGGACCAAAACCTCCTTCCAGAAGGGAAAGTTTGAAACAGTTTATGACCGGGGTGGGAGGGGTCGGCCACAATCTTTCCTGCACGCCTCAAAATCCTGGAGGCGTACAGGTCCTGGAGGGAGGGCAGATTGCAGCCGATGATCTTCTCTGCAGAGTGGATGATACGCTGCAGTCTGGCCTTGTCCTTGGCCGTAGCTGCAGCGTACCAGATGGTGATGGAGGAGCAGAGGATGGACTGGATGATGGAGCTGTAGAAGTTCACCATCATCTTTGTTGGAAAACTGAACTTCTTCAGCTGCGGCAGGAAGTACATCCTCTGCTGAGCTTTTTTGATGAGGGAGCTGATGTTCAGCTCCCACTTGAGGTCCTGAGTGATGATGGTCCCCAGGAAGCAGAAGTACTCCACAGAGCTCACTGTAGAGTCTCCCAGGGTGAGAGGGGTGAGGGGGGCTGGGTTCTTCCTGAAGTCTGCTATCATCTCCACTGTCTTTAAAGCGTTGAGCTCCAGGTTGTTCTGGCTGTACCAGGACACCAGCCAGTCTGTCTCCCACCTGTAGTCAGACTCGTCTCCATCAGAGATGAGACCGATGATGGTCGTGTCGTCTTCAAACTTCAGGAGTTTGACCGACTGGTGAGAGGAGGTGCAGCTGTTGGTGTACAGGGAGAAGAGCAGAGGAGAAAGAACACAGCCCTGAGGAGATCCAGTGCTGATGGTCCGGGGAGCAGAGATGGTTTTCCCAGCTTCACGTGCTGCCTCCGGTCAGACAGGAAGTCTGTGATCCACCTGCAGGTGGAGTCTGGCACGTTCAGCTGGGAAAGCTTGTCCTGAAGGAGAACTGGGATTATTGTATTAAAAGCAGAGCTGAAGTCCACAAACAGGATCCTGGCGTAGGAGCCTGGGGAGTCCAGGTGCTGGAGGATGAAGTGGAGAGCCAGGTTTACAGCATCGTCTACAGACCTGTTGGATCTATAGGCAAACTGCAGGGGGTCCAGGTGGGGGTCAGTGATGTGGGAGAGCATGAGGCGTTCAAAGGACTTCGTGACCACAGATGTCAGAGCGACGGGTCTGTAGTCATTTTCTATTAGTTTACAAAACAACTGATTTTTTCTTATTGTCTTTGTCCTTACCTTTCCAAGGGAGCCATGATAAATTACTTCTTCTCCTTTAATCCAAGTGTGTTGGGTAAACACACACTTACATTCCCAGAGATAGCAACAAGATAAGGAGGCTTATCATATATTAACGCTATGGGCTGTGAAGATGACACTTTATACTTTACCCATCAATGACACAGGCATTCTTTAAAACAATTGTTCTACCGTACATATCTTTTACTAATGGCGGAGTTAGGGACATTTTATGCAATGTGTGGAGCTTAAATAGTGTTATATTTATGATTTAAGGATCTTGTGATTTGACACCATGGAAACAAACCAAGCTTACATAAGAAAAAAGAAAAAAGATGTTTTTTTGTGCTTGTTTTGTATTTTTTTCCACATTCATTTTTTGTATATTCTTTTCGTTTTGTTTTGTGTCATGTGTATTTTGGTTGTCATTTTGAATATTTTTCTGAAATGCATAAAAGTCATTTTGTGCATTTTATTTTAGTTTTGTGTGTTATTAGAGTTGTCTTGCTGCCATTTTCTGTGTTTTTGTTGCCGTTTTGTCTGTTTTTCTATCATTTTTTGTGTTTTTGAATTTAAGTTGTTACTTTGGGGGCCCCACAAAATCAGATCGAGGGCCATATGTCGTTCCCAGGCCCCCAATTGCTAAACATTTAGGGGTCTATTCTCCTGTCTGGACTTAAGGACTTTTTTGCGCACCTGCAGTTACGTGCTTTTCTCCTGTGCATATTCTCCGGTCCAGGCTGCTGACACACCCACCGCACGTAAGGAGCCAAAAAGCGAGTACGTGTGAATGAAGGTGGGCTGAAGGAAAATAGGCGGTGATGTAATTTTTTTGGGCTGTCTAGACATCACGGACCATGGAGTTTTTCCAACTCTTGGAAATGTCATTGAAATTCCTGAAAATGATAATGTTCACTTTTAATCATCATCATCATCATCATCATCATCATCATCATCATCATCATCATCATCATCATCATCATCATCATCATCATCATCATCATCATCATCATCATCATCACTGTAAAGCATGACCTAGTTAGATGAGCTGGAGATATGAGGAAATAACGCGGCCACAGAGTAATATAGAACTATTGGCTTCCATAATACGCAGTTTTAAATATAAATTGTTTAAAGCGACCTGAGCTGAGCTTCATTAAAATACGTCAGGGAACAGTTTGTGGTCCAATCCTCATCTGCATATGACTTGTGTCACTCTGTTGTGGATCAAACTGTGACTTTACGTTGGACATAGTATGAAAATAGTTGAATCACTGTGACCAACGTGGACAGAAGTCTGCATCTGTCAGAGTGTTAATTAATCGCACAGCAGCAGCTGAGTGATCACAGCTGCTGCTGCGCGAAGCATGAGTCCATGTGGCTTCAAATGTAACTGAGTCTAAATTTCTTGTGCAATAACATGTTTCACCTTATCGGGGCGCAGCACTTACTGCAGGGTTAGAAGCACATAAGACGAAAAGGACTTACGTTGTTGTTGGTATACAAACACATCACCTCACAGGTCACGTACATGAAGTAAAAATGAAATTATCTGTTTCTTGTTCATCGAACGTCTTCAAAGAAAATCATGGTTTCACCTGTCGAGTTGACTTTCAGAGCTTTAGACACTGAAGATGGGGCTGCAAATAGACGTGTGAGATAATTGCACACTGAAACGCACCCACTCGCACACATGCATACATTAAAGAGTAAATGGTCAGGGATGTGAAAGCTTGATATGATCTATGAGATAAAGCACTGAAGCTTATCACAGCATATCATCAAACATGACAGCAGCATCTCAAGCCACTGCTAATCCATTAATCACGCAACACTCCATGTCATCACACACCTAAACATTCACTAATTAACTTCAAGGAATATGGATTTCCTTATTTATTATTAAGACAGAAAAACCTCCTTATTTATTTTTTTGGCAGAGGTGTAAATTGTACTGATAAATCCTACTCAAGTAGAATTATTGTTACTTAATTTGTGCTCAAAAGATTTGTCAAAATATACAATTTTTAAAAAATAAAATAACACCAATGAATTAAATTCAAAATAAAACAATTCTTAGGCTCTTAGTAGACAATAACCCCCATGCAATGCTGTTTTATTTTAAAACGTACTTAACTACAAATACAATTACTGATTTAGAAATAAAGTACTCATAAATGCAACTCAATGACAGCAACGTGAGTACTTGTAATGTACGTTACTTTCACCTCTGTCTTTTGGTAACCATGAATCTTCTATTGAGCATGGAAAATACAAAAAGAACTATTTGAACTCAAAACACTTTATAATTACCATATTTTTTTCAGACTATAAGGACTTAAAATCCTTTAATTTTCTCAAAAATCGACAGTGCGTCTTATAATGAGGTGCTCCTTATGTATGAAATTAATAAGTTAAAATGTTTTAGTACAACTTTGGTAAATTATGAAGCTGCACCTCTTGATGGATTTTTGGCACTTCAGGGCTACCATAGTCAGATGCCTCGTGGAGTGATATGTACCAGTACTGTGCTTCAACATACTGAACTGAAAAAGTGAGTGTATTGTTCTGTATTTTATGTGTTAAACCTGAACAATCTTGAGATTTATTGCTAATGAGTTGAATAAAGTTTGACTTATCTGACTATTTTGTTTCGCTTAATGAGCCTTAATAATAATAATAATAATAATAATAATAATAATAATAATAATAATAATAATAATAATAATAATAATAATAATAACAAACCGGTGCACCTTATAATCCGGTGTGCCTTATAGTCCAAAAAATACGGTACTATTTTGTTATATGTGGTGCACATTTGATGTTATTTTTATTGAGTTTTGAAGAATAAAAATCCCATTTATTTACCTTTTTTTCAAGGGAGAGCTGAAAAACTTTTAATTTATCAAAGGGGGACATAGCATAAAAAATATATGCTATAAGCATGGTTGTAAAGAGGTCAGCATAGCATGTCGCCCTGGTGTTTGTGTCCACATCGTTGCTTTAATATTGCATCATGAGCACTAAACCTCTAGAGGCAGCAGGCTTTTAATGGCAAAATGGTGAGTCAATGTAAGAGGTTTCCCCTCGGTGGATTGGAAATTGCTTTTCTGAAACTTCACAGAACATCCAGGCGTCGTTTACCGTTTAGAATTTGGCAAATCTGCAGCTCAACACAATTGTGCTTTCAGCCTTTAATATCACATGGCTGTGAGCTGACTATCATCTCAACGAGAGCAGCAGTTATTGTAAAGGTTTTCACTTCCTGGAAAATACAGAACACCCTTGATGACAAAGTTTGGACTAGCATTAACACAAAAACTACTCAAACTATCCAAAATAATAAAAAAAAAGGTTCAAATGCAATACAAAAAAAAAAAAAAAAAACTTGACCATTTTAAAGCCTTCCATTTCCTGCATTTGTGGAGTAGCTAGAAGAACACAAACACACACTATCAGCTAATCCCTCTGCAAAGTGTGTATTTCATAAACCACTTTTTATGGTTGTTTTTCCTCCTGGTTGTCATTATAATGTTGCACAACTCTGCAAGGACACATAAAAAAACATGAACTCAAAATGCTAAAAGGGCCAAAACATCAAAGCGATATTACTAAAAGTCTAAAGCGCCTGGTTTTTGTTGCTCTAAAGACACAGCAGAGAGTTGAGATTAAAAAAAAAAAACAAAGGCCTGCTGTCATGTACAAACAACACATAATAAAGCAAGCGGGAACTCATGAGATGACCAAAAGGCTCAGGGGCTACACAAGGCAAAAAGGTTGATAACCACTGCTCTACAGTGACTGGTGTGTCACCACCTCTTATTGAAACAGGAAAATCTGTGGCTAACAGTGATTTAAAGCTTCTTCCTTCTGGAAACTAATTCTCAGCCTGAAAGTGTAAAATCCTATGCTACAGAAATGGTTTCTTTCCTCCAGCTATGATGGAAATACACAAGTGTCAGAAAGTTTTCGCAGTATTTCTCATTTGTTTTGAGTATCTAGCTCTCCTGTGTGCCATTTGATAAAACCTTAGGTGCTTAAACCATTTCAACGTTAACTTCTCCAAATTAGACTCGATTTATTCCTCTATAATCTTTGTCTAAAGGGGAAAACCTGTAAGAAAACTAATAACAAATACCGCAGCGTTTTGTGTGCCACAGGTGGCCTATTAAGAATGTTTCAGTGTGAAAGCCAGAAAATACAACCAAATAAGTCAATGCCACCCTCCGTGCAGCAGAGTACTCTGGGCACACATGTGAAACTTCAAATTTGCAAACAAATTTTGTTTTTAAGTGCTAAAAGTCTTTGTAATAAATAATTCTCATCACCATGTCACATATATGTGACGTATCCCATCATAGATATGACCAAAATGATTCGTAATGATTTTCTGCAGACAGGGTTAAAATACATAATATGAACTTTTATCATTACATAAATTAAAAAAGAAAACATTTTTAGTGCACTCTTTGATGTTCCATTAACAAATGAGTTTGATATAGCGGTAAAATTAACTGTTAAATAACAAAAATGGCATCTATCCAACCATTTTTTTGACTTGCTTGTTCCTTTTTTCAGGGTCACGGGGGAAAATTACATTTATTTATTTTTATTTTAAATATTATTTATGGTTGGATGGACGGACGGACAGCCTTTTCACTTCCGCAGGGATTCCCAAAGTGTGTCATGAGGCTTCATTTGCAATAAGAACTTAAAAATGATTTCTGTATTATCAGAATTTGTTTCTATTTTTTTGGGTCACCATACATCAACAAATTCCACTGCTCAACCAACAACAAAAAAGACAACAACTCTACAGTGATTGGTGACAAAACAGGCACAGGCAAGGCAAGGCAAGGCAAATTTATTTGTATAGCGCATTTCATACTCAAGGCAACTCAATGTGCTTTACATGATAAAACATTCAATTGTTTAAAATCAATAAGAACATTTAAAATCATCAGTAAAATCAATTAAAATCATCAGTAAAATCAATTAAAGTCATCAGTAAAATCAATTAAAATCATCAGTAAAATCATCATGACATCAACAACATGATCAAAAATCTCTCGCTCAGTAGGCAGAAGCACCTACTACCAAAAAAAAACATATAATCAATGAGCTACCTTTTTCCCAAATGCAATGGAAAGAAGAAAAACAAAGCACAACGTAAATACAAATCATCAATATCTACAATTTTTCAAGTTCATACATGCATCATTCAATTTTTTAACTCCAATAATTTAGCAATATTAGAAAGGATTTAAGTTAAAAATAGATTTAAAGTGATATAGAGTGAAAAAAAATATTATTTACACACAACCCTTAGTTTTTGTCATGCATTTTTTTTTTTTTTTCTTGTAGGTACGAAAAGCCTAGGATTTGAAAATATTTCTATTATTCTAGAAACAGAAACAAGTCAAGGTTGAACATATGTAAATACTGCGTGAACTCAATTCACTTATTGTTAAGAGAGTATTTAGATACTAAATACTATTTGTGAATATTAAGAGATAATCATTCAATATGCAAAAGTGCTATAAAGTAACTTGCAACCTATTTATTACAATGACAAAAAAATACTTCATTTCTTTCTCGCGATGTTCAGATTTAACTTTATATTCTTCTAAATTTGTGGGGACAGTGAAAACATATTTCATGTAAGTTGGTTCAAAGTTGATGTACATTCAACAGGCTGTCAAATTTGGTTCAAAACCAGATCACACGCGATTAATTGCATTTAAAGAAGACAATTAAACCATGGAAAATGATCAGGAGAGAGGTTAAGCAACTCATTAGTCAGTTAATGAAGGTCTAATTTATTTTTAATCACTCGATTATTCAAGCTGTATTGAAGGGGGGGGGGCAGTTAAAACTAAAAAAATACAATTATGTCTTGTATTATTGCTTAATGTTACTTTTCTACAGATTGATAGCGTTTACAATATAGTTTTGTGAATTTCCTGAGAGTATGCAAACAATATATTAGGGTTATATACTAACCCTAACCCTAACCCATTGAATATATTTTTCTGCTTAATCTTTTTAGGGTTAAAGACCATTTGATTTCACAATTATGACAAACCTGTAAACTGAGGGCAGGGGTCTGCAACCTGCGGCTCTGGAGCCTCATGTGGCTCTTTGACTCTTTTGCAATGGCTCCCTATTGCTTAAAAACAATACGTTGACACACAGAGTTGTTATTTTCTTACAGAGGCTATTAATGATTAATGACAAGTAAAATCATGATTTAACAATTGGTCATCCTAAAAATAATGTTGTGCAATGACTCAGCACATTCCTACTTTACCTCCTGCAACATCTACAGACAATCAACATTTCTGCACCTGTGGCTAACCTTACATTTTAAATTCCTGGTAAGATAATTAAACTAACAAATACACTATTCTGGAAGAAAATCGAGATTTTAATCGTGTGAGGACAGAGTCATTTAATCGCTAATGTGCCGGTTATATATGCATGTTTTATGTGTGGCAAGAAATGAGCAATTAGCATGTGTTGATCACATGATCATGTGTTATCAAACTTCAAGTTATTTTTTGTGGCCCTTTAAATACATTAACTAAAAACAATATTCTTTATGTAACATTGTGTTCATGTAAACTGAGACGTGTTAGAATTTGAAGATGCAAGATACTGTTTTGTTGTTATTTCTTGATGTTAATTTATTTAAATTTATTTTAAACTGTTTTTAAGGTGCCTTTTACATGATCGGTATATATCAAATCAAATTAAATCAAACATTATTCTTTATAATAACTGTATAGAATTTAATAAACTTCATCGAGAAGTTATTTTTTCCGACTCCGGGAAGATTTTGATCCAATTGAGATGAGCCAAAATGGCTCCTTTGGGAGTAAAGGTTGCAGGTTGCAGACCTCTGGGTTACAAGAACCTTTTTTCTACAGAATAATTGTCAGTGGATGAAATCTACCCTAATTTACGCAAAGCCAAAAAATACAAGTCCTTCAAGAGAGGCAGGAGTCATGAGCGAAAGGCAGACCATGCCTTTAACGACTTGACTTGTGCAAAGACCAGTGTTATACCTGGGTGTCCACATAAACAATAAACTGGACTGAAGCGTCAACACAGAGCCCAGAACAGACTCTTACTGCTCCGGAGGCTGCGGTCCTTCAGAGTAAAAGGGACACTCCTGAAGAACTTTTATGGTGGTTGTCTCTGTTGTTTTCTCTGGAGTGGTCTGCTGGACCGGAGGAGTCTCTGCCCGGGACAAAAACTGGTGAGGAGGGCCAGCTCTGTTCTGAGCTGCTCCCTGGACTCCATAGACAGAGTGGAGGACAGGTGGATAGATAGGCATAAGCTGTCATCCATGCTGGACAACCCTGACCGTCCCCTCCAGGACACTCTGACAGCACTGCACAACTCCTTCAGTGGCAGATGTTACAGCCGCGCTGTGTGAAGGAGAGATTCCACCGCTCCTTCCTTTCTGCAGCTGTCAGAGTGTACAACCAGAACAATGGCAGCCAATCCACTGACAACAGTCAGGAATTCTAGTGTGTATATGTCTATGTTCAGTTTTTTCAATAGTTTTTGTATATGTATATATTCTGTTTTATTGTTTTTATTGTGCTTGAAACATGTTTTTCCCCTTTTTCTATCTGTACTGTGTACAGGCCCATATATATATATATATATATATATATATATATATATATATATATATATATATATATATATATATATATATGCTGCTGAAATTCTGGAAATGTCCCCTTTATGGGCCGAATACAGGATATCTTATCTTATCTTATGCACCTGGGAGGGGGAGCTCTACTTTTCTCTCTTAGTGCATTTGTTTTTGGTGTCATTTTGCGTAGTTTATTTTTGTTTGTCTGTTCTTTTTATTATTCAGTATATTTTATACTTATACTTATTTTGTGTTTTTGTTGTCGTTTTGGGAGTTGCTGGTAGTATTTAGTATGATTATCATTTTTAACTAAAAATAAACACGATAAAACCCCATATTTTTTATGTTTTCATTTGTTAATTTCCCCCCCCCCCCTCTCTCTCTCTCTCTCTCTCTCTCTCTCTCTCAAGTACCCCCTGTAGTGCCATTACGTACCCCCATTTGAGAAACACTGATATATAAACCATTAAAAATGTAATATCAAAGTAAAATGTAAGTATCATGCTGGTATTGTGAAACTCATTGAAAATGTAAGTATTTCTTGTCACAATAACTGTAACCCATGACCCTCCAAAGCTGATTAAAATTGCATTGTAACAAGTGTCATTTGTAAATCTGAAATAAATTCTTTTTCAAATCATGTGAGGATTATTGTATCATTGCGTAAAGACTATTCCTTGTTTTTCAGTTTCGCAGCCTTTGACCTGAAGCTGTCTTCAGAATAAGGAATTAAAAACATTAGCATGAGTGTCAGAGTGAAGTCTACACCTTGACGTGCGTTTCTTTTTAGGTGAGTTGAAGGAGGGTGAAAACTGGTATCCTATTGATTTTATCTCCTCCCTCTCCATTTCCACCCCACTAATCCCCTGGCCTCGATCCATGTGAGCAAAGAGTTCAGCATCAGGCCAGGAATTAGGCGTCCCTGTTGTGTCCTTGTTAAATGTTCTCAAAGGTTTCTTTTCCTGGAAAATTTGCTTTTAGGAACTTTAGGAAACCAACAATGTATTTAACATTATACAGAATATAAAAACAATACTATACTGTTGTAAAGTGCTTCCTGGTTATAATAATATTCTCAAAGAAAAAAATACATAAAATATTATTTTTCAAAATAAGCTCCTCACAGCTTGTTAACAGCTTTTATCCACTGCTATAAAGACTATGATGGCAGTTGTTATAGCTTTGGCCAGATCTGAATTGCTAGGCAGAGGCTGCTTGAATGCCGAAGTCAGCTGCGTTTGCACTGAGGATGTTTTCTTTCTTGCCGCAGTGATATTCGCACTCATGGTGCCGTTTCAAGTGAGTTAGCATGTTCGTCATGTTCCCGGAAACATACCCGATCTCAGCTGAACAACGTCGGCACACTGCCCTCGTTTTATCCACTGGTCTTTCTCCATTGCAGTATTTCACCCAGAAGCCTTAGTGTTCCCAAGCTGGAGACTTTAGCGACAGGGGAGGGTCCTCCATCTGTGGTTTCTCGCTAGCGTTAGCCAAACACATGCAACTTCCGTTTCGTTCCGGGAACTCGCCTGTGCACAATCCTCTACCCAAACCGGTTCAATACAAATACATGTATTGTTACACCCTTAAGATGTATATATATATAATTTAAAAAAAAACTCTAAGAAAGGGGGATAAATTAGGTTTATTTTAAATGTATTAATTTATTTTTCCTCTTCCCTTTCTGTCCTGTTCTTTGGAGGACCACACATTCCTCCATGTGCTAACCAGAGGTACCCTGACTGTCATCAGTAACTGGGATGAGATCTTCAGACCTATTGTGAGATATACTGGGTTCCTTCTAAAGCTTGACAATGCTAGGCCTCATGTGGCTTAAGTTTGTCAGCAGTTTCTGCAAGATGAAGGCAATGATGCTGTGGACCAACCTCCCCATTCCCCAGATCTGAATCCAATCCAGCACATCTGGGACATCATGTCTCGTCCCATCCACCAACATCTCGTCACGCCACACACTCTCCAGGAGTTTACTGATGCTTTGATTCAGGTCTTGGAGTAAATCACTCAGAAGAACATTCAACTACTCATCAGAAGCATGTCCAGGCATTGTAGAGAGTGAATACAGGCACGCGCCTGTATTCACACGCTACCGAGCTTCATTTTGATTCGTCTTAAGGAATTTCCACAGAAGTAGCATTAGCCTGTGATCAGATTTTTCCACATAAATGTTTCTAATTTCCATTGATTATTCTTTTGTCTTGTTTGCAATGAATTTCACTATGTATTCAACTGGAATAATTCCTTCATTGAGATCTTCAAGCGTTGCCTTAATCTTTTGTTAAACACATGTTTAGGAAAAGATAAGTTTAGTTTCCCAATGTCCACATCTCCCAGTGTAACACATAAATAGCTGTGTTTCTATAACACCTGAATTAAAAAAAAACAAAAAAAAAACACTCAAATTACCGCTAAAAGGTTTTTACGCTTTCATGAGGAGGAATTTCAGATGTTTTTCGATATTGGAATGTGTCGCAAAAGCACTATGGAAACACCTTTTCTGCAAATACGCATTACAGGAACATTGTCACATGACCACTTCTCACATGGCGCGTTACGTGTAAACAGAAGAGACCATTTATTTAGTATTATGCTTAAAAATTATTACTACCACATTAGACAAAAACAACAAAGGAATCCAGAGTTTTATGAGGAGGTTTTGAGTGTCCATCTTCTTGCAGTAAAATCTCACGGATGAGATTTCACAGGAGTTACGAGGCTCCCGGCCAAGACAACCTTCAAAGGAAACACGGTCAAAGCACAACTATACTTTGACGACATTTAGAAATATTGCTTTTATTTTGTAATGGAAACAGCTAGTGAAAAGCAGAAATATTGAATGAGCTTGTACTGGATCTTATGACTTTTACTCACCTTAGAGCAATAGACAGTGGCTGTAGTAGCTGCTTGGAGTAGATCACATCTGACATGACAGCACTATGATAAGCACCGACCACTTCCTGGAGCTGGTCTGATGAAGGAAGCTCTTCATGCTTGGCGGAGAAGAGGATATGCACTTGAGCAGCAGAGAGGTTCTAAAAAAAAACCAGAGGAGCACCATCATTGACAATAAAGCTGACTTTGGCTTTGACTTTGACTTTGATCTGTAAAATGTTGCAAGTCTTTAAAACAGGAAATGCTTGATTCTGCTTTTTAAATCTAAAGTGTGTCTTATCATTTGAACTTGGGTTACCTCGATTCTAATCAATTGATCTGTCCCACTTCTTAGTTATGAGCAGCTAAAAACTAAGCATGTCATCATACTTGAGTGAAATACAGTGTACATACAGGCCTGTTATAGTTACATTGTCAGGACTGGTATTTTAGTTGACAGCCATACTCTAGGAACAGATGGGCCCACAAATGCTGACAAACTTTACAACACAGCTGTAAACCTGCAAGGTGCATCGTTGGTATTTATTTTAACAGCAGCCGCTCACAAACTTTTTCTCCCAGCCCCAAACAGAACAATTTGCATATGGTACTTCTGAATAAGGTCCTTCTAATTAAAATACCATTGCTTGGGATTATGAATTAAAAAAAAATAAATAAAAAATTGACAAGTGATCTCATTAAAGAGAGAGAAATAATTGGAGAACCCCACTTAAAAGTCAGACACTGTAGTGAAGTAAACAGTGAATATTGTATTGTGGGAGGAAATATTTTTTATCTGTGGTATAATTTGGGATTTTAAAAATTTAATAAATTAAAACAAAAAAAAAAAAATCTTAATTAACATCTAGTCACAACCCATTTTCAATTTGGATCCCGAATTTCAGCAGAAGGCCACCCTAATAAGGTCATATGCCTGTTTTGCTTTGATTAGATCCATCTCCACTATTGGAATTATCCTTTTAATCATTTCAGTCAGGATCACTTTAGTCAAATAGCTTTATTTAGTATGCATTTTATTTAGCATGCACGGTAAGGCTCTGTTCTGGGACCTCTCCGCCCTTTCCAGCAGCTGCGTGGAGCTCCCATTCACTTTTCCAAGAGCTACATGGCGAGGCATAAGCAGAGAGAGCGGTCAGCAGGACGCCTGGAACAGAAGCACAGACGTTAGTAACTTCAATTCAATTCAACTTGATATAGCACAAATTATGACAGTCAGAAAAAGAAAAAGGAAAAGCCCATCTAATCCACATGAACAAGCATTCGGGACAGTGGGAGGAAACATCTCCCTTTTAACAGGAAGAAATCTCCAGCAGAACCAGGTTCAGAGGTGGCAGCATCTGCTTCGACTGATTGGGGTTAGTGGACAGAAGAAAGAGAACAGAACAGAATGGAGAGATAGAACATCAGAGTGTCCCGGACTAGTTGAGACATTGCCATCTGTTTAATTAGACAGAAGAGGAGGAGCTGGGGTTGATGTGGGTTGCGAGGCGTTTGTGAACGAAGCGTGCGGAAGTAGGCGCGTTTGCTGTGATTTAAATACAGAGCCATGACACACTCTAACCAATGGTAAGCATGAAACATGATCAGCTGGATGATTAACTGATTAGGGAATTGCTACTGTCAGCTGGTGGGGCTGACTAGCTTGACTTCCGTGCCTGCCTGAACTAACGCGATGCTCAATTTGTTGGCATTATTTCTCGAGAAGAGAGCACAGGTTAGGTAGGTTATGTAGGTGACTACAGGGTGCATTATATCACTACTGATGCACAGGAGAGCACCTATAGAGTTGGTGCTAACTTTCTATTAATACATGTTAGAGGGATGCGTGAAAAACATGATATTTTACTTTAATTTCAACTGAAAAGGAACAGAAGCATTGCAACTTCTGTTCCTCAGGCTGAATATGAAGCTTTCTAATGAGAAATAAAGGAAATTACAGTTTAGATAGTCATCATAATAATCATATTCACTCTATTTCTGACTCTTCCGTTATTTCAAAAACAGTTGTGGATGTCTAAGGCCTTTTTTTTTTTACTGGTTCAGCCTGTGATCAACTGTTTCCTTTGCTTGCACTACCTTGTAGTGCTTGTTCTCAAGTTTTTAGTACCTATTTTTGTTTGTTTGAGTCAGGAAAACGTTTGGTGGTGGTGTTAGGAAGCAAAAGCTCCCTCACAACTAAAATGTTGAATATTTGTTTAATGTAGATTTCAAACATGTATTTAATTTGTTTTGCAAGTGAGAAATTGTGTTTAATATATTTTGTAAAATTCTTGTTTTATTACAATTATGAAAGGTTCAGTTTTGGTTAAAGAAATGAGAGGCATTGATTGAGGAGGTGGAGCCTTGGGCCTATAAAAGCAGGAAGTGAAGGTGTGGAGGGAGAACAAGCCAAGATGGCTCCTGCAGCACACATGGAGAGGGAAATGTCTGAGCAGGTCTGAATTGAACCCCTTGATGGAGTATTTGTTTTTGATGATTCTCTCCTTGTTTTTCCTGTTGTTTAAAGAAGATATGCTGTCTGGACTGAAAGCAGAAAATAAATGGACTTATTTTTTTTAAACCTGAATTGCTCCCAGTGACTTTGTCCTAAGCTTGCCATGACACAACCTTTTGCCTTGTAACAGGTGGAAACACTAAAAGTAATTATTAAAGGAGCCTCTTTTACATTTTGTTGATGACAGAATAATACTGAGTTGTACAGTCTTAGAACCGAACTATTAGAAATGGCAGATATAGCTCCATAATAAGAGTCAGTTCTTTCAGTTCCCAAGTGGCCCCTGAGGTATTTACTTTAACACTTCATTATTTTAAAATTCAAAAAGTCATGTTAATGCTATTTTTTTTTTTTTTTTAATATTTTTTTTATTATTCAAATTCAAAAGTCCAGTTAATGTAACTGATGGATGGACTGCTTTCCTGTGTCTATGCAGGTTAGTCTGTTTCCTTTTACTAATTTCCTTCACCTTTCATATGTAGTTTCTGTCTGACGGCCTCACTCTCTTGTTTCTACCTCCTTTTCAGTGCAGACGCACGTGGAACAGCTGTGCATCTGTTGCACACCACCCCCCACCCCCACCCCCCCCACTCCTCATTGGACTTTAGAGCAAATCATATGTATTGACCAATCACATGTGGCTGAAGAATTAAGACAAATCGACTGCCCAAACACGCTTTCCATTTTTTCATCTGATGTGCGTTGTTTATTTTGGGAGCACATGCACACTTGTGTGCACTCCTGTTTATAATCCTTCAATAAATGTGCTCCTGGGTGACACGTCCCTCCAGTGCTTCGATAATAACATCTACTTGTCAGGACAGAAATGATGGATGCCAACGTCCTGGTATTGAGAAATGCTCTGGTCATGTAAATGCATGTGGTGACCTGTTTCTAACTCAGCCCTTCTATTGTGGAGAAAACAGGATTTTCAGACGTTCTCTTAAAAAATGTAACTATCAGGTTTTTTTTTTCTGATTTTATTAAAGTAAATTGACCCATATGTTAGATTGAAAAGTGTTCATTTTATGTTTTAAAATGCCATAATTAGATGTATGTAACAGCATTTGAAAGGTTGTATTTTACATTTTCATAATTTGGAAAAAAAAAAAAAACTGAAAACAAACTAAAAATTACCACAATTTTGGTTCCAGATACTAATGATAAATTTTTTTTTAGTTTTTAGTACAAAAAACACCAGAATCCTTGGTTCTCAACTAAGTTGACAACAGTAAATAATTAATTCACATATTAAGTACACTCTCACGAGCAAGAACCACGCCACCACAAAGTGGTATAAGAATTATTTAATACGATTTGGAGAAGTTGGAAGTTGGAGGGAATTGAAGATGATTCTTCAAAGACATGTCTGAAAGGGTCGTCGGCTCGTGAGGAAGGATCATCAGGTACAAGATGGAGGAAGCTCCGGAGAGTAGCGGTGGAAAAGTGGAGGTTCCGTCTCCGGCCTGGTTCTGCTCCTGAACCTACACATTAACACATTAATTATTTTCTCTATAGTAAGGGTGTGTACTAAGAGTATCAGTTGTGCTTGATTTTGAAACAAGCGACTCAAGCTTTGCCAGACATTTTTTGTTCATTTCAATGGACCACCAACAGGGCCACTCCTAGATTAAAGTTGAGCTGCCATTTGGTTATGCCTATTCTACTGTAAATCATTTAACAGTTCAAGAAAATTATTACTTACTGGTTCTTCCCTCAATGAACCAGTAAGTTTGATGGATTCCGCTCAATAACCCTCTGACGCATCACAAAGCAAACATTTCCATGCGCTGGGGAAATGATGGTCACTCAGGGAATTAGGAATAGTAGCTATAACCAGGCTTTTACAGAAATAAATTGCAGGTTAAACAGGGTTCACCTGTGCTTGCTAAGCCTATGGTTTTTCTGCTGGTGCCCCAAGCTTTATTTCCCATGGTGTGTTCACTCGTTCTTTCAAAGTTTCAAACAAAAGCAGAGCAATTATTAGTTGACTGTTTTGGTTGAAAACATGTTCAAAGTCCTGTCAATCAAAAAAAAAAAAAAAAACAGGCTTGACCCAAGTAAGTTTCTCTGGTGTTAATTTGAATCTATTCTGCATGGCTCAAATAGAGTGGGTTGTCCAACAACTGAAGGGTTGGGGTTTCTTCTAATCCTGCTCTATCCAGGTCACCATTTACATGCTTTCCCTGGGTCGTGTCATCAGCAAGCATGGAATTAATTTCCACTGCTATGCTGACGACACACAACTCTATCTCCAAGTCACTCCCTCCTGCTCCCCCTCTACCACGGCTGCCCCCCTCAGCTCCTGCCTGGAGGAGATAAAGGCGTGGATGAGTCAAAACTTCCTGCAGTTAAATGGCTCAAAAACAGAAGCCATTCAACGCCGCTCCTCTCCAACCACCTCCGTTTCATTTTCTGGACACACCATTCCCCTCTCTCCCTCTGTCACAAACCTGGGGGTTAAATTCGACCACAACCTTTCCTTTGACAGTCATGTCACCTCCATCTGCAAAACTGCATTCTTTCACCTCCGTAACATTTTCAAACTGCGCTTCTCCTTCTCCCTTCCTGTTGCAGAGAAGCTTGTCCACACATTTGTCTCCTCCAGGCTGGACTACTGTTACGCACTGCTCATCGTGATCCCTGGCAGGAGCCTCCAAAAGCACCAGTATGTACAGAACAGTGCTGCCAGGGTCCTGATGAGGGTGCGAAAACACAAGCACATCACCCCCATCTTCCATACACTGCACTGGCTCCCCATCCAATCTCACTATAGAGTACAAGATCCTCCTGCACACCCATCACTGTCTACACAGCGCGCCCCCCCACTTACCTCACTGATCTGCTCACACCACACATCTCAAGCAGGACCGTTTCAGGCCAACAGCACCATTTGGTCATGCCCAGGACATGGCTCAAAACAATGGGAGACAGGACCTTTGAAGCCGCTGCTCCCCAACTGTGGAACGACCTCCCAGACCACCTCAGGGCTCTGCAGATGGTGTACGCTTTTAAGAAAGGACTTAAAACCCACCTTTTTACACAAGCCTATTTTAACTGCTAATGCTTGTTTTTAGTCCTTAATATATGTTGTGTTGTGTCGTCCAATGTAGCAATTTGAGATTTGGTGTCAAATGTAAAGTGCATTACAAATAAATGTATAATTACATCACGGACGCTCAGCTTTGTCTACACCTGTCGAACAACTGCTACTTCTGCAGCAGGATGAAGAAATAAAAGACATGATACGGAAAAAAGGAAAAGCAGCACTGCTAAAAAGAGAAATAAAGAGGCTGGCAGACCCAAATTTGAATCCTGGCATGTGAGTATTTTATCTTTTCCAACTGTATGAACTGCATGAGGTCACTTAACCACAAAGACACAATAGGTGTCTTTTGAATTGCCAATGTAAAAGTAGTCTCCTCCTTGGAAGCAAGGTTGTAAAAGCGATTATATTTTCATGTTCTTTTGCTATTGTACAATGTTTTCTGTCTATAACACCAAATATAGCTGCGGCTGCTGCAGCACTGGCTTGCAAATCCATATTAGGTGACTTTGAAAGTATTTCAAAGAAAGGACCAATAGGGAGATAAAACAGGGCATGACCAAAACATGTTGTTTAAGTTGGCTGGACATTATTACATCTATCACAACTTGCTGTGACTTTTGGATATATTTTTGACAGCCTTGCCTTGGAGAAGTGAGCACGGTGCACAACCTTGACCTGTATTAGGCTAAGCTTTGCACGAGGAGCTATAATTTACTTTTTGTAGGGCGCTATTTCACTTGTCCTCCTCTATGTCCTCCCCCAGTTCACTCACCCAATCTTATCTGATTTTTACAAGGGTTTTGTTTACAAAAGAAGTAATACAGTCAGTAATCCATGAAATAAGTCTTTTTTTTTTTTTTTTTTGTTAAACGAAATATCTAACATATCATTTAAATTGGGAAGTAAAGGTAATCCCGGAAAGTTACTGTGCTGGAGAAAGCAGCGGACTTAGAAATACCCAAATAATCTGGATTGTGGGAGGTCAAATTCATGTAGTAATTCATCGAAACTAGCAAATTGACCATTTATGTACATATCTTTAAATTTAGAAATGCTTTGTCTTTGCCAAAAAGAAAATTCAGAGTCTAATCTAGCTAATCTAACTTAAATTTATATCCTGAAAAATCCAAATCATAGAATAAATACAAATAAATATTCTCACTCGACCCTGTCAAAAGCTTTCTCTGCATTCAGCGTGATAGCCACCTCGGGTACCGCACTGGACACAGGAGAGTGAATAACATTTAAGAG